>NW_026269600.1:0-9115 GCF_000697945.3 Frankliniella occidentalis | reverse complement strand
GTGCACCGTCGCTGCCGAAGAGGAGGGTGGCTGCGCCTGGACGGCCTCTGTGCAGCCCGGCGGGTGCGGCGACATCCTGCGCGTCCTGCTGCTGCAGCTGCGGGCGGACGGCCAGCTGGGAGAGGTGAGTCACCAAGCAGGTGGGTGGTGGTGCTCATGTTGGTGTTGACGAGGTGCTCATCCACAGTCTCTCTCTCCAGGTTGACGACGCCATTGCCGTTCCTGACGGCCCTGCTGCGGCTCACGTGGGGCCGCCTCTCATCTTCGTCCTCCCGATAACTGATAAGCACCTCGACAATGGTCGTCTGAAAGTTAATGATATTCTTCGTAACATCCCGAAGCAATGGAACATCCCTCGCAGTTTGCGGCACTTAAGGGGCGACGGCACTGAGGAACTGCTGCGGGTCATAGGTGCGCACCTCGAGGAGTTGCAGACCTCGGGGGACGTTCAGCCCAGCGTCATGGAGGAGGTGCGGAAGATGTCGGGACTCAGAAGACTAGAAGTTAAATGCGCTCAGAATGTGGAATACCCGGACCTTCCGTTACAGCTGGAAGAGCTCAGTTTAAATTATGGGACCGAGAACCAGCTGCGTTGTGTGGAGCGCATGCCCAGGCTACGCAGCTTGGAGGTAATCAACTACCTTGGTCCAAATCTGACCTTCCCTCACTCGCAGCATAACAGGCTGATGTGGCTCTACGTGGGCTTCAATACTGACCACAAGCCCACCATGCTGTCCCTGATTCGCGCCTACGCCTCTTCCGTACAGGAACTCCGTGTGTTCTGCACCTTGCCTACTGGTGACAAGGACTTTTACTTCCCTGATCTGGGCCAGGAACTAGCGGCGTGCCGCCTGGTCGCCTTGCGGCGGCTCGTCCTTGTACGCCCTATGGAATATCGGTGCACGGACAATGCTTCTAGCTGCGTGTTACAGCGAAGAACTATTCGAAGCGTATTCCCACATTCGGTCGACGTAGTTTGCAGGTCGTGTCACAGTCCGGAATTCTAGTTGAATGGCGGCAATATGACTTACGACGCGTCAATGTAGCGAAATCCCATTCTAGCCCGGAGATTAACTTTTATGCGTTCAAAACCCCTGCTACAAGGAAATTTCAAACCTCTGAAATTTTCTTAAATAATGTTTTTTTTAATTATTTTTTTTTTAAATACAAGTATGTTGTCCAGTTTTAATTAAACTCAATGTAAAAGAAAGTAATAAATACATAATTCATTTCATCTGCGCCTGGAGCTTTGATTTTATCGTAGTCTGCATTGTATACCAAGCAGCAATCAAACTCCAACCAGACTGAGAAAAGGCTAAGAACACGGTTTTGTCGAAATGCACGCACCGATCATAAGGCCTACCCCGGCTGGTCCACTCCGGGACTCCGGGGGTGAGCGCCTGGCGGCGGCGGGTAGGCCACCCAAACCTGCACTGCTGCGCGACGGGCCGGCCTACCGAGCGAGGCGCGGGGCAGGGAGACTCGCAGGCACGCAGAGAGTCCACCCGAGTTCTGAAAGACACGCGTAGTATCGAGTCGCCGGAGAGGAGAGATCTGAAAATACATTTCGAGATCGCCTTGAGCGCATCGGTAGTTTTAGGTCCGGTAGATCAGGTGTATGTGTGTGGACGGGGTGGGGGAGGCCTTCACCCTGCAAGAAGCTTAGAACTAGAACAGAGGACCTAGCCGGGCGCGGACGCAGGGAGGCAGGTGGTGGGGATGCTAGGCTAGGGCTGGTGGTCCCTCTAGCGGTCGAGTCCCTGCACCGCCAGCTGGACTCGTCGGTTGCTCAACTGGAGTGGAGGAGGTCCTGGAGAGGCGGGAGGCGGTCGGCGAGCGCCAGAGGTCTGCAGCGGTCGGTCCGCAGTCCCGGTAAGAACCAAGACGCGACGATACCCCTTCTCCCTCTAGCGACACACGCACGGACAGTTAGCGCGTTCTGGGTGAGCTTGACTGCCGGGTCCCGAGAGTGCCGACTACGTTTCGCTAATCCAGCCCGCTGATTGGCTGATCATAGCTCCCCGCCTCTCTTTGTGACAGAGGCGCTTGCCGGGTCCCGGTAAGACTCCGGGTCCGGCCAGGCTCGTGGCGGTCGGTCCGGTACGGAACGACGCAGAGCGCGCTTGCCGGGACGATTTTTTGGCTTTGGACCGACCGTTGCAGACCTCTGGCGAGCGCCCGAAGGCGGCGGGTAGGCCACCCGCACGGGCGGCGTGGCGCGGCGGGCCGGCCTACCTCGCGGGGGGACCGCGCGTTCTGGGCCGTTGCCGCCCGTTCCGCGAACTAGTTGACCGTCTCCCAGCGTTCCTCCCTGGGTGGCCGCGGACATGGAACTCCTACAATCTTTCAGGGAGGCCTGTCTTGTACTGCTTGTACGTCGGCGGCAGCCGCAAGCTCAACACTTCCGTTCCTACCATCACCACCACCACCACCACGCCCCCCACGCTTTTTTTACCCGATTCAGGACGTGCTCCCAATCAGCCTGCGACGAGTCAAAGTAGCTTGACTTGGGCTTATTGCGCTTTGCTTAAGCAAACTAAATTTAGTTTCGCTCGTTATTAACTCATTGGCAAGCCTCCAGGAAGGCGATTGAAAATCTCCCTGAAAACATCCGGAAATTCCTTCGAAATTGTCTGAAACAGGGTGAGTGTGTATTTTTTTTTGGGGGGGGGGGGTAGGGCGTTCTCAGGGTGCTCTCCGCTCTCCGATCACCTTCCAGCCCAACTGTCCGTCCGCTGAGGCGTTCATATCGCGCGCGCTGCCCTCTGCCTTGCGCTGGGGCCTCACAGCCAATCGCGAGCCCTGTCTCGCACGCCCTGCTACGCTGCATCCTGTCCGGAGGAAAAGATAGAGAAGAAAGAAAGCAGAAAGCAACGCGGGTGCGGGTAGATTGACTGCAGCCAAACATAACCTCACTCCAAGTCCAAGAACTAATTCCTTGTGCAACTTTTAAGTGTGTTGCTGACGTACTACGTATTCAAACCTGTTTAATAGTAAGTTGAAATGATCCTGCTAGTATATAGCGTCAAATCGTGGCTGGTGACGCATTTTTAAGTAGTTTTACCATAATTGCAAGAGCTCTAAATTCCTCAAGGAATAGTTCACATTCATAAACTAAACCATTCAAAGTGTGATGCACTACTTGTTTTCTTTTTGTGTGGTAGATGGACCTGAAGTGTGACATTTGCTTCCTCAAATTTGACTTGGACGCCCACCGTCCCAAAAACTTGCCCTGTGGACACACAATTTGCAAGGAATGTGTTGAAAATCCTTCCTTAGGGAAGAAGTGCCCAACTTGCAGGAAGGTCAGTATGTTAATAAGGTTCTGATTGTGGTCTTATTAACCATGTTCATTTCTTTGGTTTAATATAAAGCAATTGGGTAAAGCTGAAATGCAGAAGAATGTGGTGTACAAGAATGCGGAAGTCACCATGTTTCAGCATAGTGATTTCTGTTTTGTAGTTCCTCTCATTCTTCCTCTTGTCAGCTTTCCCGGAATCTTTAAATCTTGGGGGTATTTTCGAGGCAGATAAAATTTAGTTGGTGTCAATTAAAAGTAGTGCTGCCCGTTTACTAAGCACAGGATTCAGTGGGAAGTTTGACCAGTACTTTCTTTGTAAACCCATTTCACGGACTTCTGTACTTGCTCAGTACGGTGTTGTGAGTAGGCTACGGAGTACAGGAATTTTTAACTTTGAGCCTTATGGGCACTACAGTATACACGTATGTACACAGTGTTCAATTTCTTTGAAGAGAAGTTTCAATTCGTTCAAAAGCTATACAAAAAGTTGACAACAAAAAATCACATCTGCTAAAAATAGTTAGCAAAAATGGAAAGATTTACAACACGTGCTGATATGGAAAGTAAGGTAAAATGTTTCAATCTAAAGTCATCAAGATATAAATATAACAATAGGTACGATATTGGGATTCAGTTGGAAACCTATTAAACAAGTTGCAACAAATTCTACCCAGTGAGAAATGGGAACGTGGTTTCAACGTCGAATCGACGTCGAAACATCGAAAAAAAGTGGATTTAGGGGACAAAGTGAGGTTTATTCGACTGATTCGATGTCGAATCGACGTTAAAGAAAACTCATTTCTCACTGGGCTACTTTTTCTTTGCTGTCAATTACACCCAGTTTATTGAAATATCTGTTTAATTACCATATTCAGGCATTTAAGATACGCCGACTTGAGGACCTCCCCGACAGCTTTATAACAATCCGGCATCTGGAAAACGAGGACGTCCCACCCCGCAAGAAGCCCAGGACCGAGGACCCAGAGCTGCAGCAGCTACAGCGGGGCGCGGACGCGGGGCGGAAGGTGGTTGAGATGCTGCGGCTGGTGGTTCCTCTAGCGGTCGAGTCCCTGAACCGCCAGCTGGAGTCGTCGGTCGCCCAGCTCGGCCAGGTGGAGGAGGCCCTGGAGAGGCGGGTGCAGCGGGAGGCGGCCGGCGATGTGGGCACCCCGTCGGACGCCGTGGAGGAGCCGCTGCAGCTGGCCGAGCAGCTGGAGGCCAGCCACCGCCTGCTCACCTCCACCAAGTGCACCGTCGCTGCCGAAGAGGAGGGTGGCTGCGCCTGGACGGCCTCTGTGCAGCCCGGCGGGTGCGGCGACATCCTGCGCGTCCTGCTGCTGCGGCTGCGGGCGGACGGCCAGCTGGGAAAGGTGAGTCATCAGGCAGGTGGGCGGTGCTCACGTCGGTGTTGACGAGGTGCTCATCCACAGTCTCTCTCTCCAGGTTGACGACGCCATCGCCGTGCCTGACGGCCCTGCTGCGGCTCACGTGGGGCCGCCTCTGATCTCCGTCCTCACGATAAATGACAACCACCTCCACGATGGTCGTCTGAAAGTGAGTGACATTCTTCGTGACATCCCGAAGCAATGGCACACCCCTCGCAGCCTGAAGAACTTAAAGGGCGTCGGCTCTGAGGGCTTGCTTCGGGTCATGGGGGCGCACCTCGAGGAGCTGGTGACCTCGGGTGATGTTCAGCCCAGCGTCATGGAGGAGGTGCGGAAGATGCCGGGACTCAGAAGACTGTCAGTTAAATGCGCTAATGATGAGGGCCACCCAGACCTGCCGTTGCAGCTGGAGGAGCTCATCATTAACAAAATAACTGAGAAGCAGCTTCGTTGTTTGGAGTACATGCCCAGACTGCGCAGCTTGGGGGTGTACAATTACCATGGTCCGAATCTAACTTTTCCCACCTCGCAACATGGCAGGCTGCTGTGGCTAGGCGTGTGCTTCGATACTGACCACAAGCCAACCATGCTGTCCCTGATTCGCGCCCATGCCTCATCTCTGCAGGAGCTCCGTGTACGACTCTGCACCTTCTCGGCCGATGGCAACTCCTACCACTTCCCGGACCTCGGCCAGGAGCTGGCGGGTTGCGGCCTTCTCGCCTTGCGGCGGCTCGTCCTTGTACGTCCTGTGAATAATCCGTGCACAGGCCAGTCTCCTGAATGCGTGTTGCAGCGGAGAACTATTCGAAGCGAATTCACCACGTCTGTCGACGTGGTTTGCAAGTCGTGCCACACACCGGAATTCTAGTTGAATGGCCGTAATATGACTTATGACGCGTCAATGCAGCGATTCCCATAAGCCCATTAGCCATTCCCATGGAGCTTAACTTTTAAGCGTTCAAAACCCCTGCTACAACTAATTTTTAAACCTCTGAAATGTTCTAAAAATTATGTTGTTCTTCTTTTAAAAACTTTAAGGTACTTGTCCAGTTTTGTCAATTAAACTTAATGTAAAAGTAAGCAATAAGTATTTTGTTTCATCTGCGGCTGGAGTTTTGATTTATCACTGTCTATACCAAACAGCAAGCAAACTTCAGACTGAGGGTAAGTCGCGCGCGCTTTCTGTTTCTGTCGCCCCAGCAAACCGTGAGGAGGCATAGGCGTTGACGGCCTGGAGTCGGAGCCCGCGACACGTGCGGACCTAGGGAGGACAGAGGACAGGACTCGTTTCGAGTAGGACACCTCACTCGAAGGTTTTCAGTGCGGTCGGCAGTCGGCAGCGTTAATTTGGGTATTGGGCGAGGTGTTCGCAAGAGTTCCTCCTTTGTTAATTGCATTCTGACGGCTGGCTTATCTTGACCTGCATAGAGACGCAAGTTTATAAGATATTGTTAGGGAATTTCACTTTCCCACTCTTGTGGCAACCCTGTTCTTGATGGTTAACCCTTGTCTCTTTTGCCCGTCACCTGGTCGACGCCACTGATAACCGTCCAGTACCGCACGGGCCCATCATAAACCATAAACCCGACACCGAGCTGGTCCCGCCCCGCTGTCGGGACGGAGCGAGCGCCTGGCGGCCGCGGGTAGGCCACCCGCACCTACAGTGCTGCGCAGCGGGTCAGCCTACCTCGCGGGGGCGCTGGGCTGGGCGGGGAGGCTCACTGGCTCCAGAATCCATCCGAATCCTCAATCGTTCCAGTCCGGATTCCGACTCGTAGATTGAGAATTCGAACGCACCCTGGGACCAGACTAGTACAGAACAGACGTGGAAACGAAACGCTATAGCGAGAGGCAAGATCAGAAAAAGCACATTGAGCTCGCCTTGAGCGCGTTGTCGGTTTTTGGTCCGGTTGACCCGGATTGTGTGTGATAGTGTGTCTCGTCTGGGCATGTTTTTCGATTTTGAAAAAGTTACCCCTGATATCGCCTGAATTTCGGCGTCGCTCCATTTCTAGCGGTAGTGCCTTACTCCTATTAGGGATCGTACCCATACTAGGTGGGGGGAAGGGGGGGGGGTAGGGCCAAGTACTACGTCCTATCCTTATAACATGGGCAAGGTTAGATTAGGCAGGTCACGGGGGGGGGGGTCAAAAAGTGGCCAAAAAGTGGTCACGTAGTATGGGTACGGGGAAAACGGAATGTAATGCGAACCAAACTTTCTTCGTAATAATTACAAAAGCAGTGCTCTGTAAGTCGCGAAGTGAATATTTGTAATTACGAAGGTCCGCTTCTAGAAAGCTGATTGTACTTGGCGCCACTCCCTCCCGCCCCCTGTACAAACCGCTTCTGCATCTCTAGAAGTGGCCGCCAGGTGGGCTTGGTCAGCCCCGCGCACGGCTCGCGCGAGGTGTGCTGTGTGCTGCCTACCCGCGGCCCGGCGGGCTGACGCTGGCTGACGCGGCGCGGACACTCCGTCGCGAGTACCGCTGCTGGCGCTGGCGCTGGCGCTGCTGGGTGGGCGGGCCGCGGCAGCTTCCGCGCGGAGAGCTTTCGGCTAATGGCCTTGGAACGGGGCGATGCGTCGTCCCGATAATTCGAGCGCAAATCCGCAACAACGAGCTCCGTTTTTTTGGTGTGTGTGTTTTTATTTTCTTGCAAAAAAAGAGGAGGAAAAAAGGGGGGGAGATGCGGGGAGGAGAAGGAAGGGAGAGGATGGTAGATGAGTCGGGGTCTTAAGCGCCGGAAGCTGTTGGGAGCGAAAAAAAAAGTGCGAAGTGACTCGGGGTTAAAAGGTTCGAGGAGAACCGGCGGCGGCGGCGGGTCGTGTGATCGATGTTGTGTACTCGGTATTAGTCGGCGGTCGGGGCCGGAGCGGTCTGCACTGGTGGCAACACTCCAGCTGTAACATCATCAGATAGACTGTAAGTCTATACCCCGTTGCAACTGTACAGAGGAGCCAAGCACCCAATCGCGGCCGGGGAGATAACAAGAAAGACAAACTGCAATCACTTTACATCGCCGCGAAGCGCAGGCTCAACAAAGGAAGGGGCGCAGTGACGAAAACTCTCGCCTCGTTTAGCAAATTATTCAACGTATTGTGACATTAAATATGAGTCATTATTATTTGATATCCCCCGCTCTCCGACCGGTTACTCGCGTCCCTGGCCGTGACATCAGCCCGTCTGGGGGTCATCAATTAACTCACTGTGCAGCACCGTCGAGTTTACGCTGTACGCGCCGGCAGCGCCAGCATCAGGATATAAAACATATAAAGTTGCTATAAGTTGTTATAATACTAAACAAACAAGGCGTCGGATCGCGGTATGGGTGACTCAGCAGTGCGTTGCGTACGCGGCGCGTCTGGCGTGCTGCTGTCCGGGGGGGACGCCTTTGAGAAGGTGAGGGAGGCCTTCCGAGTGCGTCTGACATCACCACCCCGCACACGCTCCACCGGGCAGCCCGTCAGCCGCCGTCGGACGAGCCGAAAATAACGCGGCAGCAGGACTTCCTCCACGCGACGGGTCAAACAGTGATAATAAAAATCTCGAGTCGAATGCGCCTTACAAAGTGATGTCACCACCTCCTCATGCGAGCAGTCCTGGCGCATAAGCGTAACCAGCATCATACCAGGTGGCTGATTAACCCCGCGCACACCAGTACACCGAAAGCCTAAGTGTGTGAATGTCACGCACTTGTAAGTGTGTGGACGCCATTTTTTCGCATAGAGAGGAAAGTGTGGGAATTTCAAAGGAAGATTCACACCTTTTACTTCCGTAAGTATACGAATGGGCGTTCACACACCTACAAATGTGCGCGACATTTGCACACCTGCGCGTCCAGTGTAGTGATACTGTGCCACATTCATTCGTGCCGGAGGGTTGCCTACTGCCTACTCGCTCCTCCGTCTTGAGGCGTCCTGGTCAGGGGGGTGATATGCAAGCTCGGCTGCGAGGGGTATACCTAGAGAAGCGCGCGGGGTTAATCAGCCACCTGTTATTTGGATGGAGCTAATGTCGGGATGGTAGGGGAGAAAGGAGGGGGGATCATCCTGGATGAGTCCTGCGGTGGCCTACGCCACTGGCTCCGTCCCGGCCGAGACGTGCGCAAGCGGCTGCGGGCCGGGAATACAGCAATAAACATGCTTTTGCTCCTTTTTGCCGGCAATACGTCCCATCGTCCACTAAATCCTCCCCGGGGGACGCTTAAAAATAATGACGCGGCACAGAGTGATGCCGGTGGCCGGCGGTGCTCCGCAGCTCCGCTCCTCGCCCGCATTCGTGTTCGCATTCGGACCACGTGCGCGCGACGTCGTCCCGCCGGCCGCGGAGTCGCCGCGGGTCCTGCGGGGCGAGACGGGGCGGCGCGGGGCGGCGCGGGGCGGCGCGGGGCGGCGCGGGGCGGCGCGGGGCGGCGCGGGGCGGCGCGGGGC
>NW_026269599.1:4771-6659 GCF_000697945.3 Frankliniella occidentalis | reverse complement strand
GAACATGTCCCGGAGCAGCGCGCGCACCTTGGGGATGCGGGTGGAGCCGCCCACCAGCACCACGTCGTTCACCTCAGCGCGAGTGACCTGCGGACCAGCAGACACTCGTCATCCATGTGAACATGAACAACAGAGCCATAGATGAGTACGCCCGTCTATGGAAACACCTTTACCTTTGCATCGGCCAGCACCTCTTCGCTAACTTGAATTGTCTTCCTGAACAGTTCGGCGCACAGATCCTCGAAGAAAGCTCTCGAGATAGTAGTCTGGAATCCCTTGTTGAGCCGGGGCAAGAACACTGAAACTTGTGCCTGAGGCATGTTTGAGAGCTTTCGCTTGGCGAGCTCGCAGGCTTTACGAAGATCCTGCACGGCCTGTTTGTCGTTCGAGAGGTCGGCGTTGAACTGTCGCTGGGCGTCCTGAAAATGGGAACAGTTATGATATTTGGAGGCGACCGCTGGCGAGGGCCCCCTTTCGTGCGACGACGACCGACGTACCTCGAGGCAGTGTTTGAGGAGGAGCACGTCGAAGTCCTGGCCGCCAAGGTGGGTGTCACCACCAGAGGCAAGGACCTGAAAGTCACTACCGCTTATCTTCATGACGGACACGTCGAAAGTCCCGCCGCCCAGGTCGTAGATGAACACGGTCTTGGTCTGGCCGGCACCCACGTTCTTGTCCTTGTCCAGGCCGTAGGCGATCGCGGCCGCCGTGGGCTCGTTGATCATGCCCAACACCTCCAGCCCGGCGATCCTACCTGGTTGGGGAGAAACGCAGTGTAGATAAGGTCTAACACTACACACCTACCGCAGCAGGGCATGCTTAGCTCACAGGCGTCCTTGGTGGCCTGGCGCTGCCGCTCGTTGAAGTAGGCGGGCACGGTGACCACGGCCTTGGAAACAGTCTGGCCCAGGGCGCCTTCCGCTGTCTCCTTGAGGTCACGCAGCACCATGCCAGAGATCTGCAAGCACAGCGAAAAAGACGCTCAGACGGTCGGTGACGGCGCGCAGTTGTCAACGCGGCCTGCATGTGCTAACCTCCTCCGGGGCGAAGGTCTCCTCCCTCCCGCCGACGTCCACCTTTATCCTGGGCACCCCATCCTGCTCCACCACCTCGAAGGGCCACACGCCCCTGTCTTGTTGGATGTTCTGGTCGCTCCACTGGCGGCCGACGAGCCGCTTGGCATCTGCGACAGACGTGCAGACTCGTCAAGGAGGTTCATAGTGGGGACAGGGAGGGGCTCACCTCACTCACGCACCAAAAACCTGGTTGGAGGCGGGCAGGTCCTTGGCCGCATCGCCGACGAACGACTGGTCATTCAGGAAGCCGACGATGCTCGGGGTGGTGCGGCTTCCGCTATCGTTGGCGAAGATCTCCACTTTGCCCCTCCGGCACGCCCCCACCACCGAGTACGTGGTGCCCAGGTCGATGCCGACGGCCGCCCCAGGACCATCACGTAGATCGACCCCTACAGAACGAGGGCAAATTAGACATATCACGAGGTTCTCCAAAGTAAAATCTACTACAAATAGAACGATTTTAACAAAATGCACTATATACTGTACTAGAAACGCGTGGTCGAAAATCTACGTTTATTTCCATAGGTGCGTAGGCGTCAAATGATGGTAGGCAACAGCTTCACACTGACCTTTCTGTGACATTATGGCTTCTGCAGCATGACTTGCGGTAGGGGTTTCAGGTACAGTCCGCTTTGGCTCCTTCTCGTCCTTGAGCTGGACCGTCCTGTCGACGAACTTGTCGCCGGTCAGCACTGCGGCGTGCACTGCCGCGCCGTGCGCCACGGCCTCGTCCGGGTTGATGGACTGGCGGAGCTCCTTGCCGCCGAACATGTCCCGGAGCAGCGCGCGCACCTTGGGGATGCGGGTGGAGC
>NW_026269599.1:1988-3150 GCF_000697945.3 Frankliniella occidentalis | reverse complement strand
CTGGCGGAGCTCCTTGCCGCCGAACATGTCCCGGAGCAGCGCGCGCACCTTGGGGATGCGGGTGGAGCCGCCCACCAGCACCACGTCGTGCACCTGAGCGCGCGTCACCTGCGGGCCAGACACTCGTCAACGACGTGAAGCGAGACGTGAAGAGGCCAAGAGTGGAGACGCGGCGAGGTCGCATGAGATAATATCCTTACCTTTGCATCGGCCAACACCTGCTCGCTGACCTGGATAGTCTTCTTAAACAACGCGGTGCACAGATCCTCGAAGATGGCCCTTGTAATGGTCGTTTGGTACGACTTGCTGAGCCGGGGAAAGAAGACTGCGATTTGCGCCTGGGGCATGTTAGACAGCTTGCGTTTAGCGAGCTCGCAGGCCCTGCGCAGGTCCTGCATCGCCTGCCTGTCCTCCATCAACGTTTCGATTTGCCCGGCAGTCAACGTTTTCTTCAAGTCCTGAGAAAAAGAAAAGAGGGCTCGGGATTGTGTTCCAAAGACTTTGCCAGGAACTGTCGAGGTCTGCATCTCACCTCGAGGCAGTGCTCGAGCAAGAGCACGTCGAAGTCCTGGCCGCCCAGGTGGGTGTCGCCGCCCGAGGCCAGGACCTGGCAGGCGCTGCCGCTGATCTTCATCACGGACACGTCAAAGGTCCCGCCGCCCAGGTCGAAGATGAACACGGTCTTGGCGAAGCTTATGCCCTTTTCCCTTTCCAACCCGTAGGCCATGGCGGCCGCCGTGGGCTCGTTGATCATGGACAGCACCTCCAGCCCGGCGATCCTACCTGTGAAGACATAGTGAGGGAACTACTTCTTACTTACACACGACAAACACTGGAAATCCAGGTGCGGCATGAGGGAATACCCCCCCCCCCTCCCTGTTCCGTCCTTTGGTCGTCTAGTGAGCCGCTTGAATGGTCAGCAATTTGTGCTACAAGACACCTTTGCCCCCCCCCTTCTACCCGTGAGAGCCCGACCTTATGCCGAGTCTGTGGGACATGACAGTCTACTTGAGGGGCTACTCACAGGCGTCCTTGGTGGCTTGACACTGCTTCTCGTTGAAGTAAGCGGGCACTGTGACGACGGCCTTGGTGACCTTCTGCTCTAGGGCGGCCTCAGCTGTTTCCTTGAGGTCCGACAGCACCATGGCAGAGATCTGGAAGG
>NW_026269599.1:0-1271 GCF_000697945.3 Frankliniella occidentalis | reverse complement strand
GTAATTTAAAAAAAAAAAGAAAACTTGAAAAACTACAATAGATGTTGCCTGCGGAGCTGCTCCTCAACGTCTCGTAGAGCGTCCTGGTCCTCACGCTTGTAGCGGTTCGCCTTCTCGATCATGGCCTGGATGTCAGCCTCGCTGAGGTGCGCCTCCTGCGGCGTGACCTGCACCTTCACCTGGCGCCCGGCGGTGGGCTCCACGCACGTCACCGTCAGCAGACCGCTCTCGTCGATCTCGTAGGTCACGTCGACAGTGGCCTGGCCAGCAGGCCTCAGCGGGACCTCGATCTCAAAGTCCTTGTTCAGGTAGTGATTGTCCTTTACCAGAGGCCTCTCACCTTGGTACACCTGTTGACAAACAGGCCGGCAAGAGCGCGGATAATTAGTTCCATAATTAAGACGCAAAATGTAATTTACAGGACATCAGTTCGTAAGGTAATCTCACCTGCGAATATGCCTTTGGCTGATTATTACAGACAGTACGGTACGTTTTGGTGTTCTTGCAGGGGATAGGCGTGTTCTTCTTAATGATGGGGTCAAACCTCTCCCCAACGACGACGACGCCCAAGGAGAGCGCTGTCACGTCCTTGAGGGTGACAGTCTTGTCGAAGAACTTGTCGCCGGTCAGCACGGCAGCGTGCACCGCCGCGCCGTACGCCACGGCCTCGTCCGGGTTGATGGACTGGCGGAGCTCCTTGCCGCCGAACATGTCCCGGAGCAGCGTGCGCACCTTGGGAATGCGGGTGGAGCCACCCACCAGCACCACCTCTTGCACCTGAGCGCGCGTCACCTGCGGAAGTCACAAGCGTCACCAACGTGATCAAACTCGCCGGATGGAAGTATTTACAAGGGGAGAACGTGATCCTTACATTTGCTTCGGCCAGCACCTCTTCGCTGACCTTGATGGTTTTCTTGAACAGTTCGGCGCAGAGATCCTCGAAGAGCGCCCTCGAGATGGTGGTCTGGTACCCCTTGCTAAGTCGGGGAAAGAACACTGAAACTTGTGCCTGAGGCATGTTTGAGAGCTTTCGCTTGGCGAGCTCGCAAGCCTTGCGAAGGTCCTGCACGACCTGCTTGTCGTTCGACAAGTCAACGCCAAACTGGCGCTGTGCGTCCTGGAAAGGGGAGAGTGATCATGATGCGTGTGCCCTGAGGTTTCCCGCGAGGGCCGAAGTGCGACGACGACGACGACGGCGACCTACCTTGAGGCAGTGCTCGAGGAGGAGCACGTCGAAGTCCTGGCCGCCCAGGTGGGTGTCGCCGCCCGAG
>NW_026269598.1:12690-13210 GCF_000697945.3 Frankliniella occidentalis | reverse complement strand
CCAGTACAGACAGACAGACAGACAGACAGACACACGACCAAAGAGTCCTCTGCACCCCACATCACAGCAAAGGCTTCGCAAGCTCAGCCAACAAGTGGCCAAGTTGTATGCATAAGAGACACCTCTGGAGGTATGTGCACTGTTAAATTCCTACGAAGCTATGCTTAGCAATTGCGGAGCACTATGAAGCATTGCTACTTCGTAGTTACATAGGATCAAAATCCTTCCCAGTTGCAAAGCATTGCTTGGTAGGATTTCAACAGCATGTGACAAGATGTTCAATGTCGTCCCGTATAAACAATTTAAACAACTTGAACGACGGTTCTTTCCACTCCGATCGCAGCCGCTCTGACGGGTTGGCACCGCCGCACGACACCACAACACGCTCACCGCGATTGTGACAGCCCGCCGACGTCTGGCGCAGGGGCAGTAAGTGGATAGGCGACCGCTTTCTGACCCCTTCCGAGAGGCCAAGACACATTCCGTGTCGCTCGCCTGACATATGGCGTGGCTGGTGGTG
>NW_026269598.1:7555-7930 GCF_000697945.3 Frankliniella occidentalis | reverse complement strand
GTGGGTCAAACGCAAAGATAAGTCGCGTGGATAAAGGAGGGCTCATTCATTTTGTGCGTCTTTTTCGAGCAAAATGCTCGGGGGCCATGATTAATGTATATCCCCGAGGAAAACATTTTATGAGCTGGACGATATCGCGTCGTAATCACTTGGTAAAGGTACGGCGTCGTAAAGAGATTGTGGTGGCATCCACACCACACTCGCCCTGAACTGTGAGTTAAACGGGCAGTGAGGAAAGTATCCCCCAGCCTCTAAAAGTGCTCACTCCAGCTCGCGAGGCGCTATATGTAGACTCTGTTCCTCGGGCGCGCAGCCTATAGCAGCACCTCGACGAGCGCGGCGCGAACTATCTCGCGCGTCGGCGGCGCGTCCGAT
>NW_026269598.1:0-1088 GCF_000697945.3 Frankliniella occidentalis | reverse complement strand
CAGCGCGCGGCAGAGGCGCCACTCCAGGTAATGGCGCCGCGATATCCAATCCATATCCGATAGCGGAAGGCGTTATCGGCGGGGAAAAGTACCGGGACAGGGTGGCGGGGCGGGGCGGGGAGAGAGCGCAGAGATCTCGAGCTCCAGAGGCCGTCCGGTATCAGCCAGCAGTGGGTCAAACGCAAAGATAACGTCGCGGCTCATTCATTTTGTGCGTCTTTTTCGGGCAAAATGCTCGGGGGCCATGATTAATGTATATCCCCGAGGAAAACATTTTATGAGCTGGACGATATCGCGTCGTAATCACTTGGTAAAGGTACGGCGTCGTAAAGAGATTGTGGTGGCATCCACACCACACTCGCCCTGAACTGTGAGTTAAACGGGCAGTGAGGAAAGTATCCCCCAGCCTCTAAAAGTGCTCACTCCAGCTCGCGAGGCGCTATATGTAGACTCTGTTCCTCGGGCGCGCAGCCTATAGCAGCACCTCGACGAGCGCGGCGCGAACTATCTCGCGCGTCGGCGGCGCGTCCGATGGTAAAACCACATCACGTAACTCATTTCCACCGGTATATATAGACGAATCGGGTTTTGAAAATCTCATTCCAGCGACCTCCGCCGGCAGCAGGCCGCCGCGCCGCCGCCGCCGCCACCACCACGTACTGACCCACCCTCTCTCATTTCCGGTTACGGTCGGCGCCGGCTAGCACGCTCCCCCCCCCCCCCCTTCCATACCCCTCCCGCTACTCCACGAGGCAGACCCTGCTCTCCTACGAGGTGCAGCAGACCGCATTTGTGCGCGGCAAAACGCAAGAGAGAACCTCAAACCTGTGACCCCAACCCCCATACAAATTCAATACTACACATTCGGAATTATTTCTGCGAAAGCCCGTTGCCTTACTCACGGCAGTTGTTCTTGTTGCTGTGGATTTCTCACACCCGGCCGGCCGGGCCTCCGCCGCCAGACACACAGGTGAGCGGGCCGGGCTCGGCGCACCTGCATATTTCATCGACTCGCCCGGGTGCTTCGGCCGCCGCTACGCTCTCACGAGCAGTTCCACCGGCTGCGGGGAGGCGGCGCTGTAGGGGGG
>NW_026269597.1:4922-6169 GCF_000697945.3 Frankliniella occidentalis | reverse complement strand
ATGGCTTTATAAATTGTCGACCAGCGCCGAACAGCAGTAGCAGCAGCACAGCAGCATCGGCAGCAGCGGTCTCATCCCGCCCGCCCGGACAGCAGAGCTGAGCAGAGCCTAGATCGGTGGCCCCCGAGGAGGCCCTCATGCCAGCGCGGCAACGGCAGCATCGGCTGCAGCAGCAGCAGCAGCCCCTGATGCATCTCTTCCGTCTCGGATTGGGGCCAGGGCAGAAGGCCTTGAGGACGCGGAGGGGGCGCGGAGGGGGCGAGTGCGTATACAACAAAGGGCAGAAGAGAAGCACATGGGAGATGGGCGCGGGCCGCACACCGGGGGGCAGGGACAGAACAAAAATTAGATCAACTCTGGTCAATTGAGCTATCTCCTCCTCCTCCCATTTCACCCCGCACAAAAACATTGCCGGAAGTTGAAAGAAACTTGTGCGAGACATGACACTTCACGCCCATGCGTGTTAAAAATATCCCTACGCTATGGAACCGCACGCTAAAAGTGAACTGCTTGGTTTTCAAGCAAAAAGTGCTTTGAAATTACCACATTTGCTTGGAAACCAAGCAGTCACATCTAGCGGGCGTTGGTCCGACCGACCTAGGTCCGACAGGCAAGCATCAGCCGATACTGTGCAGCGCGCAGGCGAGCGGGCGGGTTGCCTACCGCTGCTGGTCAAGGCGCTCTGTGGCGCAGGCGGGCGAGCTGCCGCCATACGCAAGTCCGTGACTCGGTGTATTTAAAGGTCATAACTTGTGCAGTGCGTACAGCACGGCTTCGTTTTTGTTTTCCCGCAACCACAGAATTTAACCGTCCACCCTGCAAAAGATACCTCAGTAGCATAGTATAGCAGCAGTACACTTCTTCTCTGTATTCGGGATGGCGAATTACCTGTCGAACCGCAAGAGGGCTGCGTCCCGCAATGCCTCGTTTCACTCGGCGCGGTGGTGGTGGTCGCCCACCACAACAGACCTAGCTCAAGTGAACTGAACTACTGAAGTGCACCCAATACCCCCCCCCCCCTTCTCCACGTTGTTTTTTGCTCTTTTTTTGCGCCCTGCTGGAGGAGGAAAGGAGAAGGTGCAGGCTGGTCTACCGGGGAAAGGTGAGAACGAAAGAAGAAAAAAAGGCAACGCCAGGCAAGCGCCACGCGCAGCGTGCCATGCACCATTTGGCACGGGGCGACGGAAGGGAAAGGGTAAGGGGAGGGGGGGGACAAATCACAAAACGTGGAGGGACTTTTTATTGGA
>NW_026269597.1:2032-2722 GCF_000697945.3 Frankliniella occidentalis | reverse complement strand
ACGCGTCGTTCGTTGCACTTCGCCGCCAAATGGGATCCTTATCGTCCTCTTCTACGCCGCTAAATGTGATTACGTACCGGTCGAGGGCCTGGCCTGGCCTGGCATGCACCCCCACCCGCGCGGCATGGCCCACGACTCACACCGCGGGCCCGCGGGCAGGGTTAGAGCTGTACAAATTGAGGTTTTTGCATTTTCGAATCGAATCTCAAGTTTGGAGCCCGAATAGAATCGAGACGGCAAAAAAGGGTATACATTTCATACACACGTTACACGGTATTTTTAAAATGGTCTTGTTCTAATGCATACGACAAGACCCTATTGGGATTTGATGTCGAAGCAAGCCAAGTCGAAATTTCAAATTAAATTTCGATTTTTTAAAAGATATTTTTACGACGTACTCCTTTCTTTCATATCCCCTTTTACTAGGATGTTTGGCAGGTTTACCGTATAGACTTTGTTTTCCAGGAGTGACCCCTAAGAAGACACCCGATCTATTGCATATGAGGCAACTTTATATGGCCGCTTCAAAGCAAAAGAGTGCGCTAAAAAGAGGGGCGCTGTGCCCTGACTGCGGTCGGTCGATACAGTTTAGTCTTGGCGTTGTTTTTGTGTGCATGTGCTCCGTGCGCCGCAGGACCCGCAGCACAGGGGAGGACGACTTTGTTTACCCTCAACACCCTTCACCACCAC
>NW_026269597.1:0-252 GCF_000697945.3 Frankliniella occidentalis | reverse complement strand
CCTGCATTTTTAAGGCGATTATTTTCAGACCGCTTCCATCTGCAAGAAACTGTGTAAAATTGAAATCGTCTTAGCGTTATGGTCATTATAGCATCGAAATGTCAACTGAACACATCAAAGAGAGTTATCGGCCCTTGTTGGACTCGAGGCCGCACGCACAGAGGTGCCGCCGCGGTGCTGGAGACTTTCGGCAGAGGTGCCCCTGACACGGCGGCGGCGCTAGAGGCAGAGGCCCCAGCAGAGGCGCACCGG
>NW_026269596.1:7733-8432 GCF_000697945.3 Frankliniella occidentalis | reverse complement strand
AATCCCACCGCCAGTAGAGCGCGGGTGCGAAAAGAAACCCATTCTATTTTCTCTCTCCTTTCCGCTGGAATCGAAATTACGATACGCACTACAACAATCTGGCCATTATTTATCCATTATGGACCCTTTTATTTATCCATTATTTATCGCTCTTAGGATGCGATAAATCGTTGTTGAAAATAAAATGCGATACATATAACATGTAGAGAAAAATTGCAAAACCAATTGCGATAGCTTTTCGTCGCTATATCATGCAATAACAAAGTTATCGCGAGCTATCGCAATTTGTTTTGAATTAATTTTATCCTTATAAAATATATAACATTCTATTTTCAAAAAACGAGTTAGCGCATCCTGGGAGCAATGAAAATATAGGAATACGGGGGAAGAAGAATGGCGGGTAGAACATTAACGTTCTTGATTGGTCGAGAGCTTCCCTACTGAAAACCTTTGAGTGAGGTGTCGTGCTCGAAATGAGTGAGATAATTTTGACTCGCTCAATCAGAGCGATGACTATAAGGCTCACCCTATTTTAGTCATATGCACCAAGTTCTCACTCTGGAGCAGTAAGATTTCCCTGACCTCGCCCAATTGCGGTGAGGAACCTTACTATCATTGAGTGAGGACCACAAATTAAGACTCGCATTGAGTGAGAGTCAGATATCTCGCTCTCAGGAGAGTAGGATTTTTTATGTCACT
>NW_026269596.1:5838-6253 GCF_000697945.3 Frankliniella occidentalis | reverse complement strand
GAGAGCACTGAACACATTTTCAGTTTAGTGCCTCTCAAAGGCACTAAACAGAGCACTAAATTGCCCAAAGGGTGCTAAAAATTTACGCCTTTGGGAATGCCTCTAAAAGGTAAGTTTGCACCACAGTTTTTCCAGTGAATTGGATTTCCAAACACCTTCTGCTGTCAAGACTTAATCCAACTCGTCGTCCCCCTCAACACATCATCTTGTCCATTGTCCAGAGAAGTGGCGGACACCCTTTCCCTCCACCCTCTCAGTGTGAAGGACCACGTGGACGCCTCCGCCACGGTTCCGGTCATGTTCACCACCAGCGGGCGGCTTACACGTATACGCATGAAAAGTTTCCCCGGGTGGACGGCCTCGCCCTCCTCGAACACATGTTTGTCCATACCGAAAAAGTCCCGGTCGATAAGAT
>NW_026269596.1:0-918 GCF_000697945.3 Frankliniella occidentalis | reverse complement strand
AAAGTTTTAACTTTGTGATCCTATGTAAGCGCGAGGTTTAAACGTGTAGCCTGAGAGGCAATAAGAGTTGAAGACAGGCTAGGCGGTAAAACGGGCACGGTAAAAATAGTTTCTTGTATTACAAGACCTAGTCTTGGATGCCATTGGCGTTCTCCATAAGATCCAAGACCGGGTCTTGTAATACAAGAAACTTTTTTCACCGTGGGGGAAATCGGCCAATTACTTAGAGTACCCAGTCAACTGTTCAATTAACACGTTAAGTTGATCATAGAACACCTTTGTTTACAGACGCGTTCTATTATCCTTTGCGAAAAACTGCTTTTTCCGATTGTTATTGTATCTCTTTCCACTCCACGACGTCAGCCTCCAGGGTAGGCAATAGGAAAGACACAGCTGTGTGGGATTCCTGGAGGTTGCCTATCTTGTAGGCTGATCCCACCGGAGCAACTACAGTAAATGGACATGATGTAGTGCTGAATGGTACTTAATTTTAACAAGGGAAAAGTCAAGTTGAAGCTAACGTACCACGCCGGGTCTTACTCGATTCCACGTCGAAAAATAAAGTATATACGTGTCCGTGGGATTTTCGAAAACTTAGACGATACGCGTTTCTCTCAAAGATATGAACTTTTTCCAAAGGCACTACCTGAACTGCCATAAAATCGCCAAATCTCGCTCGATTTCGACAACTCTAGGTTCACCGTCGTTTGCCCGTGTTCACATGACATCCCTCGATAGAAAACCGCCCCCGTGAAACCACTACAATGGATTGCGTGGTCTTTCATGGGCCAAAAAATGGCCACTAGTGCCCCAGTTTGGAGGTTTTTTGAGATTTTCCGGGCTTTTGAAGGGACTGAGGCAGTTCCCGGAGCGGTCTCCTGGTACCGTCATGTTGGTCTAATGCCACTGTAGAAGAAC
>NW_026269595.1:14936-15461 GCF_000697945.3 Frankliniella occidentalis | reverse complement strand
TGCCGCGGCCGTGCTCCGACTGGACTGTGTACGTACCCCTACCCCTAACCTTACTCAACGCTACAATGATGCTGCACCACACTGCAACTCGGTATGACCTGCCGCAACGTCCAAGTTGCCGTATAGCCAGACCTCCTGATACACGATACCCTTCTCGCAGCAGCGGTCGCGTCCTCCTTAGCAAAGTAGTCTGTTATTGTTGCCATTGTCACGGGCCCCTCGTCCCCTTCCTCCTTCCCTCTCCCGCGTGCTCGACAGGCATTTCACTCGCAGCTAAAAACAGAACCGCTTCTTGTTTTTCGCTGCCGAGGCGTGGCCTGGCCTGGCGCGGCGTGGCGGGGGCGTCTCGGTGGGAAAGAGAGACGACCAGAGAGAGAGAGAGAGAACGAGAGAGAGACGGGACAGTCATTACCAGAGTGCAAAAATATGATTGGCGCTAGGCGAACGTGTGAGAGCGAGAGACGCGACATGATCTGCGATCGCGATCAGCAAACAGGAGTTGCTGTGGCCGTGGAAAAATGACGG
>NW_026269595.1:9070-10091 GCF_000697945.3 Frankliniella occidentalis | reverse complement strand
CACTATCAGGAAACCTGCCAGAAGAAGCTTCGTCTTCTACTTCTATCAACAAGCTTTCTCACAAAGTGGAGCTGTCAGATTTCGATAGTGAAATATTAACAGTAAGTGTTATTTTTAATGAGTGTTGTACTTCAATTAATATATCAAATACCTTTTGTGTTTATGTAATGTTTTTTCAATGCAGGATTACCTACTTCAGCACTTAAATAGCTATATAGTGGGAGCTGGGCTCCTGACCACAGATCTAAGTAGTCTGCACCACAAAATTAAGGGTGCTATTTAAAATTATGCAACGAGTTTCCTCCTTAGCACAAACTAATAGTGTGGCTGGTTGGCTGGTTGGTGTATTCGTTTGTTTTCCTGTTACGCAGTTCCAGATTCAAAATCCACGAACTCTATTAAATTTCAAAATAAAATTTACTTTTTGTGTATGGAGATGTTTAACTTTAAAGTTCTTCATTCCCCTCAGAACAACTTGTGCTGCTGTGTGAGTGCAGCTGAGTGCGGCGCGTATCGCTGAACGCCGAATCTGCCATACCTGCCCCCCTCACCCCGTTTCAGGGCGTTTAGAAGGCGCAGGCGAATCGCAGGCGGGGAGCTCTCCGATCGCCCTCCTGCTGACAACCTACACATTGCGATGGGGAATGCCAAAAGGAACGAAGAAGAAGAAACAGAAAAAGATACACCACGGTTTGCGCGCCAGTAGAGGTTCAGCAGCTGCGTTGTGACGATTGTGCCATCGAAGCTTCGAAGGGAGTTGAAACGAGTTGAAAGCCAGCTATGGACGTAAATAATCAGGGGCCAGAGTGCCCGGAAAGCGAATCATATCAGTTCACCCTTCATAACGGTGACACTTTTTTTGTCCACATTCCAAATGATCTGATGGGCCGTTTCAATGGTACACATAACCTCCTTATACATGTCTCAAGATTATTCCGTGTGGCGGTCGTTGCTTATTAAACGATTTGAATTTCTTTTCAGTCGATGATGTCTTTGAAGCCCTAGCTAAGCGTAGTGATCG
>NW_026269595.1:0-502 GCF_000697945.3 Frankliniella occidentalis | reverse complement strand
TTTTCTGTTTTTATAATTTAGGAGTATTTCAAGCTCTCTGTCAACCTACAACTCAAGAATATTAAAACAGATGATGGAAGTAGTATTAGCATCACAAGCCTTTCTAATGAACAGGCCTGCTCAGCAGTTCTTGAGGTACTCACATCAACAACATGTCAGTCTAACTACTTTCAGAGGTAAACTATGTTGTGTCTTTCCGCTGTTTGCAGTTCAGTGACCCATTGTCGGCAAGCCTGGTGGTTAGAGCTGGGCTCAAGTACGACACTTTTACTCTGCTGCTCACACAATTGCCAGAGAAAACTGCATCTTCTTCTCTGCTACCCACGCAATTGCTGGAGGACACTGCGTCTTCTTCTTGCGTCAACAAGCCCGTCACATATCAGTTTTCTCACAAAGTGGAGCTGTCTGATTTCGATAGTGAAATATTAACAGTAAGTGTTATTTTTAATGAGTGTTGTACTTCAATTAATATATCACATATCTTTTGTGTTTATGTAATGTT
>NW_026269594.1:11719-13084 GCF_000697945.3 Frankliniella occidentalis | reverse complement strand
GTGGCGGGGCGTGGCGGGGCCGCGGGCGGGGCGTTCCTCGCCTATTTATTTCTACGAGTGGGTGTGAGAGCAGATGATGCGGCACACACACGCACGCACACACTCACTCACACGCACTGACACACACAGACACACGCCCAGCACGGCGCGGTGCAGTCGATGTGTCATAATAACTTTTGACGCGCCGACAATAGTCGGCCGCGCTTCGCTTGTATGGCCCTCTGTCTGCCCACTGCCCACTGGGCCTGTGTGTCACGGAAGGCAGCTGCCTACGCCCAGCCCTGGCAAGCGTCATGGGCTCGCTCACCAAACTTTACTCTACACACACACAGCCACACAGCCACGGGGTGCCTCGCGGCTCGCTGCGATTGCCGGACTAGTGAGAGGGACTAGCGCCGCGAGTCATACCGCACGGACCAAAAGCTCCACACTAATATGACTCTTTTAAAACTTGTTGTTGCCACCGCAGCCCATCACCCACCAACAGCCAATGGCGTTTGCCCTCTGGCTGAAAGCAGCGGCGGGTCTGCGCAACGCACTAATCACAACATAGCCATACAAGTCAGCGAGCAGTAAACAAACATGACAAACCTGTGGAGACGTTGGGCTGCAATGACGTATCCAATAAAGTGATATCCGGCAGGACACACGACGGTTGGTTAAACACTGCACTTCACTTCACTTGTATGTATGTATCACTGTGTATGTTCCTCTTGAAAGCGACGTACACAGCAACACCTCGACACAAAACCTGACTTGAAAGATAGCCGGGCCACGACAACGACGATCCCCCAAAGGTTCTCTTGGGTCCGGCCACACAAGCACTCGAGCACACAACACTCACTTTCGATTAATCCCAATTATTTTGCTCTTGCATTCACTTTCTCCTGCTCGTCGAGCTGGACGGGGGGACGCTGCCACTGCTCGCACTGGTCCACTCCGACGACGCGGACCGCAGTGGTCATTCCCTCCCGGCACACCACCACACCACACACGGCGCCGTTGAGGTTATGGCTGCCTCCGCGCCGGCCGGCCGGCCGGGCCCCGCCGGGTCGCCGTGTCTCGTCTCTCGTGAAACAGGACCCTGCTGGGCGTCAACAAACAACAAACACTGGTCGGAGAGGTCACTCGCGTAGTCCCCGGACGACGCGAAGGGCAGTGGCAGGGATCACCACACGACACGCGACGCGGGATCAGCGGATCAGAGAAGATGAGACTCGCGGGACGGTGGGCGGCAGGGCGGCCGCATGCTGCAGCGCGCGGCGAGGCTCGGGGCTGCACTGCGCTGTGCGCATGCGCGCGCGCCCAGCCGGCAGCCGGCGGCCGGCCGGACCCGCCGCGCGGTCTCCCTCCCCATCCTCCCCC
>NW_026269594.1:9180-10215 GCF_000697945.3 Frankliniella occidentalis | reverse complement strand
CCTTTTTGCCTTCAAGGGCCCCAAAAGATACCTTTTTCGCCTGGGGCCCGGTCGGGATTTCCCGACTAGCCAACCCGGGCCAGTCCGTGGCTGCTCTATACCCCCTACCCCCACACTCCCACCCCGCACCCACTTTACTGCATCACACCAGCGCCGCTGCCGCCGCGCTGCTGGTGCTGCTGGTGCTGGCTGCTGCTGCTGGAGGTGCTGCTGCTGCCGCCGCTGCTGCTGCTAGTAGTGGTGCTGCTGCTGGTGCTACTAGTGCTGCTGCCGCTGCCGCTCCTGTTGCTGCTGCAGCAGCAATTTCCAGTCGTGCCACTGGATGTGCGAGAGGGCTGGGGTGGGGCTGGGGGTGTCCCGGTGTCCCACGGTACGGTCCTAGCGCCACGGTACGGTGCGACGACGGCGGCAAAAGGTTGGGAGTTGTAATTTTGTCCCTCTTGCGAGCCGCGGCCCCGGTGTGCAGTGCCCCACCGACCACCCCTAGACAGGGAAAAAGTGGTTGTAGTATGGAGCACAGCAGTGCTGCAGGGGCAGAGAGGTCAACGTCGCAAAACGCGGCGCGCGAAAAGTGCGCGCGGCATAGTACAAGGGGGTTGGCAGCGGCGCGAGCGTCGCAGGTCGCAGGAACGACCCCCGGTCCGGTCGTAAACCAGCAACCGGCGGCGGGGGCGGGGGCGCCGGGGGGCGGCGGCTGCACCTGCACCGGCAGCAAACGTCAACAAACACCGGCAGCGTCGCCCGTATACGATACACACACACACACCCTCCTCATAAGCAACTGGCGCGCGTCTCAGCCTCGTTAATTCTATATAAGAACGCGCGCTCCAAGTTCGTCATTATTTGTCTTGAGCAGGCGCGGCGGGCGGCGGCGGCGCTTAGAGAAGGAGGAGGGGGGGCGGCAGAGCTTCTCGCAGGTGGAAATAAGTTGCCTGCACTAACTTTTGCGCCCGCTCGCGCCGTTGCTGCTGCTGCAGGTCCGAGAGAGAGAGAGAGTACGGTGGTTGAGAGACTGGTGAGAGGGTGGTGAGTGGG
>NW_026269594.1:0-4275 GCF_000697945.3 Frankliniella occidentalis | reverse complement strand
CCCCGCGCCCCGCCACCCCCGCGACGTACACCACCACCACCTCCGCGTCGCCATGGCGTCCCGTCGACCAAACAAACAGACGCGCGTCCACGCCCGTCCGTCGCACCGACTAACCTCTCCGTCGGCGGCCACCCGGCAGACGGGCGGCAGGACCAGGGTCACGATGGCGAGCTCGGGGTCCACCGCGGCCGGCGCGCTGCCGGTGCTGTTGCTGCTGCTGCTTACCTTCACAGGGGGTGAGTACTGCTTACGTCGCCTCCAGCCCGGACGTCGTGCAGGACGCGCGGTCCTCCCGGTGGACGCCAAAGTCGTGAGACTCCCGTGAAGCAGAAAGCGAACCCGCAGCCGCGCCAGTCGAGGCACGTCCGCCTACATTGTGTAAATCCCGGGGCCGAATGCGCTACGCCGACTCGCGATCCAGCGGGAATCCGAGTTACGTCCGTCTTGCGGTGGTCTGCACCAAGGAGTAGTAGTAGACCGAGGAGGAGGAGGAGGGGAGCGGACCTGGTGCAGCCCGGCGCCACGGGCGCCACCCACCCCCTGCCCTGTCCTCCCGACTGCCCTAATTGGCCGGGTAGGGTGGAGGACGACGGGTGCCTCTGGGCCGCACGGGGCGGGTACGCTGCAGCAGCGCTGCACAGCGTTTGCGTTGCGAAAACGACGACGTTGGCCCCCCTGAACAAAAAGGAATATGACGCCGCCACCCTGGGGAGCCCTGCTCCGGTGGACTTCCTTTGCACCCTCCTCTCTGGCAGACCGCTGCGGGAGGAGGGAGGGGGGGGGGGCTAGCACCCGGGCCCAGCCGCGGCCCGGTACGGCCCAAGTTGGGGATCCAGCAGCCGGGTCCACCGCACCGCCCCCCATTGTTGGGCTTTCCACTCCAGGGAGATCTAGTTCCAGGGGGCTCTCCGGCCGACTCCTCTGGCGGGCAGGGCCGCCGCCCCCGGCTCAGGTACATTCCCTTTCAAAAAGCCAACACACAACTTTGCTCCATTCATTTCTGCTGCAACAAGGGGGTCGGGCCGTCGGGTCGGCGGCGGTGGCGGCAGCAGCCACGACTGTTCTCTCTCGCTCGCTCTGCCTGCCGGCCTGCTGCTCCGGGGCCCGGCGACAAGGACGGAGCGCAAGTCGTGGAAAGTGAATAAAGCAGGCAGAGGCTGTGCGGGTCTCGCCACACATTCAGCACTCCAGCCGTCTCCCGCAAAATATTGGCTTTATCTTGGCGCGGGAGACACCTCCACCTTCACACCCTGGGCTCGCGCGCTCCCCGCTCCCGCTATCTCTGAAGGCGCCTGCCCTCGGGCGGCCGTGAGTAACATTTGTCTGAGTCCAGACCACATGCGTCGTGCGTCTTCCCTGGACTCTGTGCTTCACGAAGGTGACCTCACAATGAACGTCCCCGGAAGGCGACGCGGACAAGGAACGCTCGCTGAGTGCGTCAAGCGTGCTCTTGCCCGCAAGCCCCCGCTCCGGGCGGGTCAGCCTACCCAACGCGTCGCAGGCGTTATCCCTCTGGGACGTTCCTGGTCCAAAAAATACGAATGTAATATAATTTTCACGCCAAGAAAGTCGTTTAAAAACTGAACCACTGTCCGTTGTGTGTCACAGCATCCTTGTTCTTCTCGGCCCAGGTCACGCGGTCCAAGTGCAGGGCGCCGGGCTGGCGGAGACGTCGTCGGCGTCGTCCCCCGGCGGCGCGCCGCGGTACGTGATGGCGGGCCAGGGCGCCGTCCTGGAGTGCCGCTTCACCCTGGAGCCCGGCGAGCAGCTGCAGGGCGTGACCTGGACCAAGGACTCGCACCTCGTGTACCGGTGGCTGCCGGGGCGCGGGGCCGCCGCCGCGGGCCGCACTCTGGGTGAGCACGTGAGCAGCAGCCCATGTCTGTCCGACCCCCCGCGGACATAACAGCAGCGGCGGGGATTCTCTCCACCCCTTTGCGTTCCTGCTTGCGGTGGGCGCGATGACGGATGGGACGCCCCTCCGGTCTTGCAAGTGCCGCGGCTGCTCCGGCCGTGCCCCGCCCCGTGGCCTCCTGGCCTTACGGCCCGCGGGCGGCCCCGCCCCGCCCCGCCCTGGCCTTATGGCGCCCCTTTATGGCTAATCTCGCCGTGGTTACGTTTACGACGAGAGGCCAACGCATCCATCCCGCCACACGACGGGCACGGCCGCCGCCGCCGGGGCTGATGTGATGACCACCTACTTGTCTGCGGTAGCTTTCGGCGCGCTCGAGGACGCCGTCGTGGACGCCGCCCCGGACGGGAGCCCCGGCTGGAACGTGCGCATCGCGCGGGCCACCACGGCCATGGCGGGCAACTACTCGTGCAGCGTGCACACGGACCGCGGCAGCGCCGCGTCCCGCCGCTTCCACTTCGCCGTGCTCCGTGAGTAGAGAGGCCGTCGTCCCGGATGGTGCGGCCGGGAGGAAGCGGCGCGCAGCGCGCGGGTGTCCGGGGCGGGAGCTTGACGGTGGTGGTGGGGACGGTCGCGTGTCGCAGTGGTCTGCAAGGCGCGCATCGAGACGGAGGACTCGACGGGCGTCAACTGCACCGTCGGCTGGCGCGTCACCTGCGCCAGGGTGTTCCCGGACCTCAACCTGACGGCCGGCGTGTTCGACCCGGAGCAGGGCAGGTTCTTCGACCGCGTCACCGAGTGGACCAAGGTGGTGTACTCGGACAACACCTACGGCTACAACGCCTTCAAGAGCTACCACGTAAGTAGTCTGAGTCACGCAAATAAACCCCGCCCGTGCCAGAGAGAAAACTCGTTTTTGCATCGTGCATCTTGCTTTAAATTCAAGTAGGTCTAAACACTGCCTCTGGTGTGTGTCAGGTCGCCGAGATTCCAAAGTCCTCCGTCTTCCTGTGGAGCCTGAGCTTCCAGGACCAGACGCCTCTCGTGTCGGGTAACGTCTCGTCCGGAGCCGGTGAGTCCGAGTGGCCGGGGAGGAGGAGGACGGGGGTCTCCAGTTGCACGCGGTCAAGAGACGCGGACTCTCTCGTGTTGCGTCTGCCACGACTCCTCCGTGGGCTAGGCGCCGCGCCGTCGGCGAGCTCGTCATGGGAATTCACCCGCGCCTCTTTTCTGGTTTTTGGCAGTGCACCGCGCCTGGGCGGGCTACAAGGGCTGCGCCGAGCCGCCCGCCCCACGCGAGCCCACCCTGCAGGTGCAGGTGGAGTACGCGCGGGCGGGTCCGGACCACGACTGCAGCAGGGGCCCGCAGGGGCCGAGCGCTGGGAGCGCCACCAGGGCCGTGTACACGTGCGCCAACGAGATCCCGGACCAGGTAGCCGCCAAGGAGCTCGTCTGTTCCGCCGGAGAGTGGGTCGAAGCAGAACCCGGGGCGCCGTGGCCCGAGTGCTGAAGCGGGAGGACAAGTCTATTGTCTTCAAGGACAGCTTCTCACAAGAGTAATGAGAAGGCGTAGAAGCGAAGGATGTGACGGTAGGGTCGTTGGACAAGTCCAACTTAAAGCTGTATGGCGAAACTTGTGTCAAATATACTTGATATAGCATGGTATAAAAGTGTGTTTTCCCCTCCATCTCTGGCTAAAGTTTCCAAGGGTCCATTAGACAGCACACGAGAAAATGTTACACATCTAAAATTAGCACAGCAGTCATAATCCGGAATGTTCGAATGGCCCCGAGTCCTGACCGAGGGCACCCATATCACTACTCGGGGTCACCATGAGAGAAGGGCCCTTCTCTCATGGGGTAACGAGCGCCTCCGAGTAGAGGGGGTCGTGATAAGCGCACCCACGCAACCGCAACGCCAAAACAACTATATGCTGGAGACGTGTTTGTTCCAGCGCGGGAGGTGTCCGTCAGGGACTTCATCTCCTGCAGTAATTTTTGATTGCGATGCCGACGCGGGTGCCTACGGATACACCAACAGTCGCTATTGGGCCTAGCTCAACCGTTGAGACCTGTCCCTTTAGTCCCTTTTCGATAAAGTATCGAAATAGTCATGTCGAAAGAACGTCGATTTGCGGGACAAAATCCCGTAGATTCGACATTTGTACTAATCGACAATTTTTCGACCGGCCTAGGCTGTATCACCTTAAGAGAAATAACAGATAACAGATAACAGATAACAGATAACAAATAACGGTTCGAGGTCGATTCGACCACTGATTTATCACTGGGCAATACGCAAACATAAGGAACACGTATGCGTTGGCCCAATTCGGGCCCCCTACTGGCCACTGGCCGGCCGGTACCGCCGGTACACCACCGTTCCGATACGCCGAATGGAAATGACTCATAAGGGGAGGGGGG
>NW_026269593.1:11029-11350 GCF_000697945.3 Frankliniella occidentalis | reverse complement strand
ACCGTCACGGGGATGACACTAAGTCAACGACCGTCACGGGGATGACAACGCCGCCAGGTCCGACGTGCTCTTCGTCTTTGCTCCTTTATCTCCGCTTGTAGGCAAGATACTGTCGTTTCTAGCACACCGTGAGTTAACTTTGGACAAGTTCTTTCGAACGAGCTTGCCTTGCGTTTTTCCTTGATTACTCCTAAAGCAATACGATATTTGGCATTTTGACTGCACCTTTGTCTTCCTCTCGAAAAGACCTTTCAAACGAGTATAAGGTTGATGGGGTTCCGATGCATTCTGCGCTAACTAGCCTCCTAGCCTTCAGAACCC
>NW_026269593.1:5076-5944 GCF_000697945.3 Frankliniella occidentalis | reverse complement strand
TTAAAATTACCCAATGTGCAGCGCGTAGTGTCCCAAATTTAGCTGATGAGTGATGCACTGTTCTACATTAGCAAAAGTGGGGCGCTGGAGTGTTATGCGTTAGGTCAAGTAGGGCACTGAGTGTTCTACATTAGGTATGAGGCAACTAGTTCTCTACATTTGGTAATGTGTGAGTTCACTGTTCCCTACATTAGCTGAAGTACAACAGTCTTACACTTGATTAAACAGTGTATCAATTTAGAGTTTTAAACTCTTTGTTGGTGAAGGTATGTGCTTGTATTGAAACGTGTTATTATTTACACCTTACAATAGTTAGCTCCTCGTCACAAAGGCATGTATTCTCGAGGAGTATAGTCTACTCTCCGCTGCTGCGGCGAGGGGAAGGGGGCAGGAGAGAGAGAGAGAGAGTCAAGCTGAAGACTCATGGCTCGCGGTTCTGCCGAGGCGAGACGATTTCGGAGCAGCGGAACCTATGAAACTAGACCGGAAACGCTCTATTGCGCGCCTGCACGGCATGCAAGAGAGCCGTGCTGTGTGGCTCGGCGCGCCGGGCAGAGAGGGCGGCGTCAGCGAGTGACCCAGCGAGGCGTCGGGAAGGAAGAGGGACTTCTTGTGTCCTCAATGTTGCTGGCCGGTGGGATGACGCGCTCGCACGCAGCAGCTCCGGCGCACACTGGAAACGCAAGTGTGTGAATGTCGCTCACTTGTAGGTGTGTGAATGTCCATTCGTACTCTTAGGGGGGGGTAAACGTGTGAATTTTCTAGGAGCAATTCGAGAAATTCACACGTTTACGCCCCCAAGTGTACGAATGGATATTTACACACCTGCAAGTGAGCGACATTCACACACTTGCGTTTCCAGAGCAAA
>NW_026269593.1:0-361 GCF_000697945.3 Frankliniella occidentalis | reverse complement strand
TGTGCACGCAGCGCCTGGTCTTGTGAAAATTTCTTTTTGCATACAGTGCATTCAAAGGGCTTCTCTTCCGTGTGAATTCGGACATGCGAACGAAGATATGAGGTCGACGAAAATGTTTTGTAGCAGGCAGTGCACTGAAACGGTTTTTCTCCAGTGTGCATTCGGACGTGTAGTCGTAGGTGACTACTTTGGGTAAACTTCTTCTGGCAGTGGGTACATTCGAAGGGCTTTTCTCTTGCGGGCGGGGTAAACGTGTGAATTTTCTACGAGAAATTCACACGTTTACGCCCCCAAGTGTACGAATGGATATTTACACACCTGCAAGTGAGCGACATTCACACACTTGCGTTTCCAGAGCAAA
>NW_026269592.1:6607-7944 GCF_000697945.3 Frankliniella occidentalis | reverse complement strand
AGCTTTTTTTCTTTTGCAAGTTTCCGTGTGTGTGTTTGTTTGGACCAAGCAGACTAGGTCGCGCGGAAAGGTGACGGGGCACTTAGCGCGCGCACGCGGCCCCCTTGACTCCGTGGAGTCCGGGCGACCCCCTCTTTGCACACACACACACACAGACACCTGTGTGGCATATGTCCACAACGGGAGGCTCAGAGGACTCGTGACCCGGGACCGACTGGCCTGGCTAGAGAGGAGGCACGGTGTGGCCCCCGTGGTCGCCTCCTGGACAGACACACACGTCCCCGTTGTCCTTGAGAACCTGACTTCAACTTCAACTAGGCCAGTGCGTTCGAGGAAAAATAAAAAGGGTACCATACTTGATATGTTCATCCAATTTACTCTGGACATGGCCAGCGTTCTCGCCCCATTTGACCAACAGCAAATGAGTTTCACGCACTTTATTGGTGACCCATATCGAGCCTACGACAAGTCGCACAGCGAAATGGGCGGCTTGCCCGCGTACCACCGCTTCGCGCCGCCCGCGCACCCGCAGGTGGCTGGCAGCTCAGCTGCAGGTGGCTCAGCAGCTGTATAAGGCCAGAGGCGCCCCAAAACGCCTCACTTCGCCTTAGAAGGCTCCTCAGATGGCCGCGCGCGCGGCTTCGGCGGCGCTGCGGCGGCGACGGCCGCAGGAGAGGAGAAAATCACGCACATCAAACCGGTACCGGGTAGTGCCATCACCACCACCACCACCACCACCACCACTGGCGCCGGCCCGACAGGGCACCAGCCTGGTTATCATCATCACCATCAGCGGCGCGCTTATCGTCAGCGGGGGGGTCAAGCGGCCGGGGCTATTGGCGGGCACCATCCATCAATCACCATCATCATCACCACCACCATCATCATCATCACCATCATCATCACAATCAGCACCATCACAATCAGCGGCGCGCTTGTCGTCAGCGCGGGGGTCAAGCGGCCGGGGCTATTGGCGGGCACCATTCATCAATCACCATCATCATCACCATCATCACCATCACCATCACCATCACCATCACCATCATCACCATCATCACCATCATCACCATCATCACCATCATCATCATCATCATCATCACCACCATCACCACCATCATCACCATCATCATCATCACCACCATCATCATCATCATCATCATCATCACAATCAGCACCATCACCATCAGCGGCGCGCTTATCGTCAGCGTGGGGTCAAGCGGCCGCGGCTATTGGCGGGCACTATTCATCAATCACCATCATCACCATCATCAGCAACGGCAGACATCACCACCACCACCGCGGGGCGGGGTGACGATGCACAAAGGGAGGGAATTAAT
>NW_026269592.1:1526-2604 GCF_000697945.3 Frankliniella occidentalis | reverse complement strand
CATAATTTTCACCAGGTTTGGCGAGGGAGAGAGGCCTTCGTCGTCGTTGCTCTCCACCTCCTCGTCCAGCAGCGAGTATATTTATCATAATCAGCTGCCATTGTGTGCTTACTGCCGGCCCATGGCCCGGCCCGCCCACCTGGAGCAGGCTTAGCGAACGCCCGCGCCGCTCTGACCCGCGAGGAGGTCCAGTCGGTCACGGCGCTCGCACGCGCCGCGGCAGACCCCCCCCCCCCCCCCCCTCCCTTTCCCTTTCCCCTTCCCCTCTCCTTCCTCAATCTGCCTCAATTTCTACGACATTTCTCTCCTCCTCCTCGGACAGCGCTGGATTGGGCCGGCCGGACCATCCGCCGCCGCCCCCGGTAGTAGCCCGCATGCTTGTCTAATGACAGACAATCTGACACGACGTTGTTTTTAAAAATAAAAACTTTTTTTTCCCCAGCTCCGTTATATGTATCCTCCAACAGCAGCAGCAGCAGCAGCAGCAGCAGCAGCAGCTTCTCCAGCCCGGGCGGACCCGCTCCAGAATTCGTGTGGTGCATCCTCTGCAGCCTCGCTCCCAAAAAATAATAACAAAAATAAAAACGATGATGAAGACGAGAGGGCTGGGCTGCCGCTCATGCAATTGATAATTCCCACAGCAGCACAGCGAGCCCCAGTACAGAGAATGACTCGGGGCCAAACGTTTTTCCCAAGCATGCTCAAGACAAGCTCTAAGGGCAGCGGCTCCGCCCAGGCTCCGCCCCGCGCGCCGGGGCCCCGGCCGGCAGCAGCCCAATCGCCTCTTCTCGGCCGCTTCAATACCCGGGGCATTCCTCGGCGAAAACGTGACTGACGGGTCCACGAGGCAGGCGGGCAGATGCTGCTGCTGCTGCTGCTGCTGATGCTGCTGCTGGATGGTTTGCCGCTGCGGACAAACGACGTCCGAAGCAGAGAAGAGACGTCCGTTACCATTTTGGCGCAGACTATAGAGGGGATTTAAGTCTGAAAAATTTTCATAACCGTTGGTAACATTTGCCAAAAAAAATGTAAGATTTAAAAAAAAATGTCCAGAAGGAACTCAAGAAAATTTGAAAAG
>NW_026269592.1:0-356 GCF_000697945.3 Frankliniella occidentalis | reverse complement strand
GTTATGATAAAATCACCTACAATGATACATTTTTACACGGCGTCCACGGGGTACTTTTTTATGGGCAGACCCATGCTAAAGTTGCCTACGGGGGTAACATTTTTCATAACATCGCAAACACCTTGAATTGCAACCCCGACTGCAAATTAAGTGCCGTGGAAAAGGTACCTTCCACCATCTCCTGCGTGGGGAAAAGTCACGCGTGTCGCGTCAATGATGTATTGTGAACGGACAAAAGTTTGTCCCCTTCGCGTCCTTTCGCATAATTTTCACCAGGTTTGGCGAGGGAGAGAGGCCTTCGTCGTCGTTGCTCTCCACCTCCTCGTCCAGCAGCGAGTATATTTATCATAATCAGC
>NW_026269591.1:7613-8611 GCF_000697945.3 Frankliniella occidentalis | reverse complement strand
GAGAGAGAGAGAGAGAGAGAGAGAGAGAGAGAGAGAGAGAGAGAGAGAGAGAGAGAGAGAGAGCACAAAGTGGGGGAGAGTAGCGCGTCCAAAAGGCGGCCAAAGACGCGATAAAGGGTGATAAAACAGCAAACCATCCGCGCTCGTATAATCCAGTTATGGGGTGGGGCCGCCCGTGTGCGAACGCTGTCACGCCTCCCCGCCACGCCCCGCACCCCACCCCGCCCTACCCCACCCTACCTTCGCCGCGCCTCGCCCCTGCCTGCACACCTTCCAACTATATAAAAGGCGGTGTCTATTCTGCAGGAGTGTGTTAGGCAGTTGCCCCTCCCTCCTTCCCTTCCTCTCCCCAACCCCATTCCAGCCGAAACTGCACTATTGACTTGGAGCTGGTGGACTGCGGCCAGTTAGGACCTTAGGACCCCGGATGGTCCGGTCGTGGTGGAGGCGGTGGCCATGCTGCATGTATTGTTCGTGAATATTCTAAACCCCGCCTTCCTCTCTCTGCCATCTCACCCACTCACCCCCCACCCCTCTACTTTGTGCTCTGCGGGTTGCCTGGCGCGTCGTCTCGCGCACCCACTGGCCCCCAGTCCAACTGATCGTGTTTGAATATTTCACGATCGCAATTTGAATGTTCGACCAACGGCTCTCCGGGGAGTATGCCGCCGTGTGTCCATGTGGAGCAGGGCACGACCGTCGTTGTCGTAAGGTTAGAGAGGGGAAAGGGTTGCCTACATCGTGTGGTTGGAGCGGGGAGGAGGGGAGTATATTGTTTCCGTGACAAAACTTTCGATATTTCCATGTGTATGTGGGTGAAAGGAAAGGGCGGTTGGTCATGCCGTTCTCTCTCTCACTCCCTCTCTCACCCCTCACACGCACCAGAGCGGTGTCCGCGCCGCTGGGTGACCTTTGCGTGTTTTTCTTGAAGTCTAATCATATCGCCCTATACACTTTTGGCGGCGCACATGTAAGGTTTAATATTTGAGCGCAGGCGG
>NW_026269591.1:5191-6188 GCF_000697945.3 Frankliniella occidentalis | reverse complement strand
AGGGGAAACGATGACGATTTGTAGTAATGCTGTACAGGAGACTGTACCGCAATACAGGCCTGTGCGGCAGGTCTGCCTTTCGCCTCGTGTACCCCGGCGCCGGCGCCTGACCCGACGGTCTCGGGCTCGGGCGAGAAAATGAACATCCACAAAATACGTTCGTCATTCGCCGTTCCTAAAACTGACCAGTTCAGCCGATGTGAGCTGTCGTGGCCCCTGATGGGTAGGCAACATATTCCCTGCAGCGCATACGTGTGCTGCGGGGTGGCCTACCCCGAGTGTCGCAGGCGCCATGCCTCCCTAATTTGAAGAAAGAATTTGAGAAAAGCGGACGTCCTTTTTGGATGATCAGAAAGGCGGCCTGCACCCGCACGCATGCACCCCGAGGCCCTCCATCATCAGGGGTCGCTTATTCGCCGCTCATGTCTGTCGTGGCCGACCCCCTCGGCCAGCCGCCGCGCCCCCGGGTCTTGGGGTCGCCCCCAGAGGTCGCCGATGACGTCCCCGCGGACCCATAGCGCGCGCCGCCCCAGCTCTGGCCGGCCGTATATACATATTTACGAGGCGCGCGCTGGACCTGGACTGACCGGGAAGCAGGGGAGGGCTGCGTCCGCCTCGTCCACATCCGGGGGCCATACACTCTGACGACCTCTATGGCCGGGCGCGGCGCGGAGGCGCGTCGCATTTTCGGAGGCGCCCCGTCCAGGTTCTCCGCAGGGTTGGAGTCGCGTAAATCCGGCTGTAAATCACACGCAAAGCGAAGCAGTCCTCTGTGGCCGGCCGCTGGTCCGCATGACTCGTGCGATGCCGCTACCGTAAATTTTTGTAAAAGAAACACGTGAGGGGTAGAGGCAAGGGTAGGAGTCGGAGAAGCCGCGAAAAAAAGAGAAGAAAACAATTTTCTGCGTTTTCGTCGCCTGCTTCATTTTCTATTTACACCATAATTTTTTTCTCCCTTAAAATCGCGAGTGTGTTGGGGAGGGAGGAAAAGGGGGGG
>NW_026269591.1:0-621 GCF_000697945.3 Frankliniella occidentalis | reverse complement strand
GTGTGTGTGTGTGTGTGTGTGTGTGCACTTGCCATAACCACTATCTAGCTACCTGCCGAAACGTTATGTACAAGCTCTTGCTCCGCATAGCCATGTAAGGATGACTATCGACACGTTGGCTGCCCTTTAAAATTAAAACTTAATTCTACTTATAATTGAAAATTAGCATATATTTTCTTGCGAAATTTTGACTTTTTACTTCGAAGTAAATAAATGACACAATAAAAAATGCCGCGGTGCATGCTGCAGAAATTTGACAACGACCTTCGGGGTCATATCACTCTACCATTCAAACAGGGGGTGTATAATTTCGGCTGCTCCTGCTGGGGTAAAGAGGAAACGGGCGTCTCCAGAAAAGTTCCTAAACGCTGTCGTCAGGCCCGGCCCGGCCCGGCCCGGCCGGGGCTAGCCTCCTCGCGGTCCGCACCGCCGCGCCTGCGCACGAGATGGATGTTAATGAGGCACTATATAGCAGCGCTAATATGGTGTTGTTCATCACGCCCCAGATGGCGGGGGCCCCCCACGGCGCGGAAGGCGCTGCACCAAATAATAGCGCGTCGAAAGGTCTGTTGTGCGCCCAAAAGTTGCGCCGCCTCGCTGACGGCCTGCGTACACATACTG
>NW_026269590.1:5088-7462 GCF_000697945.3 Frankliniella occidentalis | reverse complement strand
GCCCCGCCGAGCCTAGCGCCACGCCACACCGCGGAAGGAACCTTTCTCCGAGTTGAACGGCCCCTGCGAGCGCGCGCGATCCCGCGGGTGGGGCACGGCCAGGTGGGGTGGGGCGCGGCGGGGCGTGGTGGGGCGAGGCGTGGCGGGTGGCGGGGCGAGGCACTCGGCCGATGCGCTCGGAGGAAGTAGTCTATGACTCGTGTGCCGGTCTGGACGCCGCCGCCGATGCACTTCGCCAGGCAGCAGAACACCACTACTTCCAGGTGCTCGATTTATATGCCATCGGCCATCGGCCCTTCCTGGAGCAGCGCCACGGGGTAGATAGATGGATGGGAAGCGAAATGCAGCGGGTGGCGGAGGGAGAGAGAGGGAGGGAGCCCGCGGCGCGGCGGGTGGCAGGGAAAGAGAGAGACAGGGTGAATGAACTGTTGCGTGGTATTACGTGGACGTACGGAGAAGGAAGTCTCCCCGGCGCAAAGGGGGAGTGGGGAGCAGGCGGCGAGGTCCAGGACGCGATCTGCTTGTCGTGCCTGGCCACCAGGACGACGGCATGGCGGTGGCGAGCGCGGGGGGAGGGGGGAGGGGGGAGACTTTCACCTCCGCGAAGAGGAAATGGTCACACGAGAGAGTCCACGCGTGCTGCTGGTGGGCCGCTAACCCGACACCCGTATCGACAACGAGAGCAGGGTGCTAAGGGCTAAGTACCGAGTACCGAGTGGCACGTTGTGACAGGCACCGTGAACATGGATGGAGCCTGCAGAAGTAGAAGATAACACCGCGGTTTTGAAGCATCACTTCAAAAAAACTTCACGGACTGTCGTGGCACGTGCGGCAAGAGAGAATCGTTCATCAGGCTCAGGTATGGCCATGCCCTTGCTCGGGAGTGGCCTGAGGTGTGCCAGGCCAACGCCCCCGCCCGTCGGGAGCACCACAACCACGAGGTGTGCCCTAGGGATCATCCAGAAAGAACGTCCTTTATTCACCGTTACGAATCTGCCAAGTTCAGACAATGTAGGCTCGCATAGTGCCTGCTAGGTAGGCAACTTCTTGGTTGCAGTGCATGCGTGTGTTGCGAGGTGGCCTACCCTGAGTCTCGCAGGCGCCGAGCTCCCGTAATTGTTTAGCAGATGAAACCGAGAAAAACGGACATATATTTTCAGGACGGTCCCCATGCGCCAGGAGGGAATGCTCCCAGCCCCAGGGATTGCTTGGAATTCATTCACCTAGCTCAGGTGTGGCCCTGTCCTCCCAAGGGAGTGGCCTGAGGTGTGCCAGGAGGGAAACGCCCTCGTCCTAGGGAGCACCTCGAGGTGTGCGGTGCTGGGCGCGCCGTGCGCCGGGAGGGAATGCCCCCGCCCGCCCCCGGCCCGCCCTGCGGCAGGAGCGGCGGGGAGTGCCTTTGGGTCGTTGGCCCCGGAGCCGGGCCGGCTCGGGCTGCTGCGGCGGCTCGGAGCGCGGAGGCGGCGGCCTGCCTGCCCGGCCGGCGAGCTCAGGAGGAAGTGGCCGCATGAGACTACTTGCACCAAGCAACCGGCGCGCAACCTCTTGCAGCTGCAGCTTGCAGCGCTCGCGCGCGCTTCCTGCAGTCACCATCGCAGCTGCCCCAGCCAGTTGCACTAGCTGCGCTGCGGCAACAAGCAGCTGGTTACACGAGACCGTAGCGAAAGCGCACGGCTGGTCCATGCAACACCGAGCCGAGCCGAGCCGCCCCGCCGAAGAGTCGAAGACGGCCGAGGGGACGACGCACCGTGTTTGTTGGCGGAGTAGCAGCGAAGGTCAGGGGCAGTCGCTGTTGGCTAAACACTCCAAGACATACTCCAATCCCCTTTGCTGAACGGAGAGTGCACGGTAGAGCGTGCGGGCGACGGCGAAGTGGGATATTTCGGCCGCTCCCGTGGCTGGGGGGTGCGGGTGCGGTGCGGCTCCGGGGCGACGGCGGCACGCCGCCGTGGGGCTCGCGGCCAGTGTTCTCGGGTCGTTGCCCTTCCCCGTTGCGCGTTGCCGCGTAGCAGGACACTCCGGGAGAAATCGCTTCACGGAGAAGGGAAAGGGCAGGGGGTGGGGTAGTGGGGGTGAGAAGATCGAGGGGGTGCACCTTTCCGTCGGTCGCGCTTCCGTTTTCCTTGAAAGGCCAGGCATTTGGCGACACGCAGAGATGATTGAACCCCCGCGACCTCCCGGACGATTCATCGGCGCTGCTCGGTGTTGTATGTCCCCCCGCGCCGCTGTTCTGTTTCTCTTGCCACATCCGCCGTTATTTGTTGTTTCTTCACGTCGGGCAGGTGTGGCTGGCGGTGCTGCGGCGGCCCGCGGCGCCAGTGTGGGGCTGGCGCCAGGTGGGGCAAAGGTGGGCTGGGCAGGGCCGACCGAGGGC
>NW_026269590.1:3400-5038 GCF_000697945.3 Frankliniella occidentalis | reverse complement strand
CGCCCCACCCCGCCAGACATGCGTCACGGGGAGCCACCTGCGCGGGCACGTCTGGCACGGGCTGCCGAGATGAGATGCACATCCTCCTGGTGCCTGAGTATCGGAATGCGCGAAGGCGGCCGCGCAGGCTCAGAGCGAGGGGCGTCAACACAACACAACCAGGTACAATTTACGCAACTTTTCTATGAGTAACTTGCCCGCTCCGCACGGTGGCGGTTCTAGTATGCCCATGAAGTTCACAAGAACTAACTTGTAGAGGATTGTTTGCAAGAAGTGCTCAAGACGACGCACGATCGGCCACGAAAACGACGATAAGAAGTAACGAGAGCCAGCTTGTGTCGCACGTGGCGCGAAAAAGATTCGACACGCACTCGGCTCGGGGTGACGTCAGTTCGTGCCATTGTGCGAACAGGAGAGGAGATGCGAGGGATTATTTTACTCTCTTCTCTTAGATGGGTTTTTTTCACAGTGTCGGCGAAAAAGTGGACGAGCGTTGTTCATCGGTGCCTGCATGATGCGATACGTTGACGCAAACTCCACGAGCCGAGTGTGTCGCAACGAAGCACCAACGCCTGCACCGTGATTTTTTTTATCGCAAGTTTGAAAACTAAAGTATTTACCACATTATATTCTCGTCATTTTAAATAATACACTCGTGGTAGAAAGCAGCTCAGTAATGCATTCTGCTGAATGCTTGGGTTGCTGCGAAAGACAGGCTTATTTCAGGCGCAATTCCATGGCAGAGTCGTTCTGAGGGTCTCTGCTCTTGCTACCTCCAGGACCCCCGTGCCCAGGACACGAGTATGAGCGGCGGCGGCAGACCTTGGCAACCCAATACACCGCTCCAGTGCGGCGCGACACGACACGATACAGGTGCACTACACCGCGAAAACACTCGATAACATTATCCAGGGCGAGGCGACGGCAAACCAGAGCTTTCATGGCTTTCATGCTCGCGAAAGAGTGGCGAAAGCGCTGTGCCGCTTGAAATGTGTAAAGGCTGCGGTGGCATTCATCGCTCTTCAAGGGTTTCGGGGTTTCTGAGGGGCGCAAAGAACCCATAGATATTCGCCTCCGTAATTAATTATTCCCAGGCACGCCTCGGAGCTGGTGGTGACGGTGACCGTCACCGGCTGCGACAATTGCGTGCACCCACCGTGCCACGACACAGCAGCAACGCCAAGCGGGCCGGGCGAAAGGAGAAAGGTTTGCCAGGCGTTGTTGTGAAAGTGTGGGGCAGTCGAGGCGGGCAAAACGGAGTGGTGCGGGGCGGGCGCGGCGGGGCGGGGCGGCAGCAGCGGCAGTTAGCAAAGGCTGGGGTTGCGCCGCCTGGAGGTGAGCCTGGAGGTGAGCCTGGAGCCTGGAGGCCAACGCGAGGCAGGCGGGAGCGTGGAGGGACTGGAGGACTGGAGGCTGCCAGAATGCTCAAGTTTGTAGTAAGACTGGAGGAAAATGGCGAAGTCCCCTCCTGCAAGCCTGCCCGAGGGGTAAGGGGAAAAGGCGCTCATTTCAGAGAATGCTGAAATTTGTGGTAAGACTGGTTTTGGAGGCTGGTGTTGGAGGCTGGTGTTGGAGGCTGGTGTTGGAGGCTGGTGTTGGAGGCTGGTGTTGGAGGCTGGTGTTGGAGGCTGGTGTTGG
>NW_026269590.1:0-3350 GCF_000697945.3 Frankliniella occidentalis | reverse complement strand
TTGGAGGCTGGTGTTGGAGGCTGGTGTTGGAGGCTGGTGTTGGAGGCTGGTGTTGGAGGCTGGTGTTGGAGGCTGGTGTTGGAGGCTGGTGTTGGAGGCTACCGCTACAGTAACCGTACTCGTTTCCGTCAGACGCGCTGGATCCGGTCAGGCCCGGTGGATCCCCCGAGCGGATCCCCCTGCCGACGCCGGCCGTTCTGCTCTGGGTGATGGCATCATAACCGCTTGAATGTCAAGGTCGCGATGGACGGCTTGAATTAAAGCTTTGGCTGCATGAATAAAGCGGACGCTCCGGACACAATCTATTCAACAACAACGACAACAAGTCCAACAAGAACGACAAAAATGGCTCCGGCCAGCGGGGCCGGCGGCCTCTGGCCTGGCCAAAGGGCCTCGCCCCGCACGGCACAGTGGACTGTCATACAAATAGGAAGTTTCCGACGACCGCCGCCGCTGTGGACTTCAAACAGCGACGCGACGCGGCTTGCACAACCCCAAACACACCAACACACACACACACACTCACACACATCAACAACGACATTCACACCATTTCACCATCAAAGATGCGATTAATTGCCACCAGAGCAGCAGCGCACCATTATTTTTACAGAAACGATAAAAAACGCCCTCTTGTCTTCGTTTTTCTTTTTCCACAACGCTGAGATGCGGTTCCATGATTGTTCGCTGCTGGACACCGCCTCGGCCCGAGGCTCGGCCGGTCGGCCAGACCCGGGTGGAGGTCAGCGTCATTCTTGGGCGTTCACTGCCTTCTTGATTAGGAGTCGAGTCGCTGTGTCGCAAGCGGCGAACGAACGCAGCGGAGAGCGGTAGCAGCGGCGGCGGCGGCGGCGGCGGCGGCGACCCGGGAACTGCAGACCTTCAAAAGCGCTCTCCACGCCTCCGTCCAGGCCCCCATGAGCGTTCGGTGGCGGTCGCGAACACTGACCCAGTTCCCATGGCAACACACGGCCAGGACCCGATAAGTCGATAGGCCAGAAACAATCGGTAATATCCCTCTGCTGCAGCACCGCGAGCTGGGCGAGCTGGTCGGGCCGAAGGACGCCGTCATGGGAACGTCCAGAGGACGCCATGAGAACGTCAAGTAAACGTCACGACAATGACTTCGTCACTGGCTGCGCACTCCAAGAAATGCGCGTGAAGCGTCCGTGACATTAGATCATTTTAAAGAGTTCGCTGTGTTCTGTCACACATCCTCAGACTGAGAAGTCAAGCGACTGCCAACAGTACACTAAATATCTCTGTTGACGTACAACAGAGCAGCGCAGCTGATGAGTCTAGCAGCGCGCCTCTTGGCCCTTGCACACGCCCATTTGACACTGAAAATGTTGACGAAATCCGCATGGCCTCCCCGACTCGGGGAGTCCTGGGAGCGGGGCGGGGAAGTCCTTGGAGGGGAAATGGGAGACTGTGTGTCGAAACGGTTCCGCTGGTCGAGCGACGTCCTCAGGAACCTCGCCGCTGCGGCCGGCGCGACCGAGGCGCGACCTCTCTCGCGCATAGGGGGCCCCACGCGTGCAGGACCGTGCCGTTGTCGGTTGGAAGAGGGGAGCGCGGGATTTTCGAATAAACCGTCCACACTGCGGCTCCCTCCGGCCCTAAGCCGCCGCCCAGCCCTCCGCCCCCCACGCTGGCGCAACGCCTCACCTTGACTTGTGCCGTCGCGCCTTCGCCTTACGACAGACCTATGTGCTTCTGGTAATTATGTCTGTAAAACGAGTCGAACCGATCACAGTGGTGGATAAGACGATGAACACACTGTGGCTGGACACGACTGCCCTGCCCCCCTGGGGCTATTGTCCTAACCCCTCCTCTCCGTGTCCAGCCGGCGCCGCCGCCCGCAGCGCCCGTGGCTGGGAAGGGGAAAGGGGGAGGGGGGGAGGCTGGAAGGTCAGGTGCAAACTTTTTTCGTGTCGAAGCTTAATGAAACATGGAGATCAGGCACCTCTCGCGAAGGGCACGGCGTGCTCTCCTCGTGGGAAGGGGTCATAATAATAATAACGGGCAGCAAAGTCTCTGCAGAGTGATGCGATGTTTAAATGTGGGAGAGACAGGTGGAGTAACAACAGTGCCCCACCTTACCTTTCACCCCCAAAGTGTGTGTAATGTGGGCGGTGACGCGTGCGCATGTGCGTGCGTGTGTGTGAGTGAGCGGCGTGTGAGTGTGCGTGTGCGTGCGTGTGTCAGTGTGAGTGTGTGTGTCCTACCCGCCCGGCTGGCCTCCCGATCCAATGTCTGGCTGGCTCTGATGCAGCAATCCCCCCGCCCGACTCGACTCCGACTCGCTTAGCGATGCAATCCCGTTGCAACACCCTGCAGCGGCGGCGGTGGTGGCGGCGGCAGCAGGGGCACAGCCAGCGGAGGGGCCCAGCAGCTCCGCGCCGCGCCGGGCCCCCCGCCCCCTCTCCCCGCGCTCCATGCGGGTTCGCCGCTCTCCCGCCCCCACCACTTTGGCCTGCTGCTCCGCGACCCTGCCCTGCCCTGCCCGACCCACGCCACGCCGCGCCACGCCGAGCGCACCAATTTCAGAATGACACGTTGACATTACAATTTCCCCATGCAATAACCCGGTCGAATCAACCGGTCATCGTTCCGTTATTTGTTATTGACTCGTTGACAAACGCGCGGCGAGAGAAGCAGCCCATTACTTACGGCCAATCGGGGGAAAATGCAAACAGATCAACCAGACTACGCAAGCGAGACGAGTGGGTACGGTGAGGTGTTTCTACTGGAAACTGTCTGGTTTCGTCTTCTCAGAACGCCAAATATTTGCGTCTTTATGCACGCCAAAAATATTGGCGTTCTTCTTCTTTGAACGCCAAATCTTGGCCAAATCTTGGCGTTCAGAGACGCATATATTTTGGCGTCATTAGATGCCAACCGGTTTAGAGTGTCCCCTTAGGCCTCGGGGGTAAAGCGCCGGGTGGTCACCTAGACAGACAGCGCGGACAGGTGGCTCAGAAGGAGGGCGAGTTCAACGGGGACCACCCCGAGCAGGGGCGGCCAAGCGGCACACGCGACCGCAGGAGGTTGTCGGTGCGGCGTGGAGTTCACCGCGGGGACTCCGCGGCGAAGGTCAAGCTGTCACCAATCTGGAGCCGAGGCAGCAGCGGTGGTAGGTGGCCACCTGCCGAGGCCCTCCTCCTCCTCCTCCACCTTCACCCCCCTCTTGTTCCTCTCTCCGGGACCGCCCCTGTGGAGGCCATCGACGTGGCGCAGCAGGGCTATACAATTATGGTTCCCCCCCAGCCGCGGCGGGGCTCTCTGGCCTAAGGTCAGCAACTGGGCCGGCCGGCCCGGGCGCACGGGGCCACGGCCGCGGGGGGGGG
>NW_026269589.1:8772-9149 GCF_000697945.3 Frankliniella occidentalis | reverse complement strand
TTGACAGTCTACATGAAATCTACTATACTACGGCGACGGCGACGACAATCTAGAGAGAATTTTACCAACTCACACTCATAAGAAAAACACCTAAAACGTTGAATTTTTACCAAAAAACGAAATGAAAGTCGTCATGTATTGTTTTCACCTCTTCCATGCACATTTGACATTAAATTAAGCACCCCTTTGCTTAAAACCATTGGTTCCAGATTCTTTACAAGATTCGCAGGTTGGCAGGATTCTAGATGCACCGGGCGGACGTTGCCGGACCTTGCCCACTTTGCCACTCTACCGACTCATATTGCGCATTATTTTCTGCGTTGATAGATTGATTCTGCACCAATCCACAACCATTCTTTTTGTACGTCTCGAAAACG
>NW_026269589.1:1651-1862 GCF_000697945.3 Frankliniella occidentalis | reverse complement strand
AGATGATAAAATTTTGAGATCAGTGAATTGTTCGAAGCTCCAAATCAAAACTAGAGGGCTGGACTACGAGCTTGTTTGTAATTAGACACGCGTGATTAGGTCCTAATATAATGAGGACTGGCTCGACCTAGCTTGTTTGTAATTAGACACGCGCGATTAGGTCCTAACGGGTCCTAATATAATGAGGACTTGCTCGACCTAGCCGATAGAC
>NW_026269589.1:0-849 GCF_000697945.3 Frankliniella occidentalis | reverse complement strand
CCATTAGATCATTAGATGGGACCTACGCACGCGCGTCTAATTACAACAAGCCAACAGCCCAGTCCTCCCAGTTGATTATTTTTGGACCTTCATCGGCTGCCTTCGCCGCACGACGCCACGAGACTTCGACTCCTTCTCTCATGCAATTAAAACATTAGGGGTATAAGTAGTGTGTAACTATCGAACACTAAAAAATACCGTGGAAAAATGACACACAAGAGTGTGTGAAAATGAAAACTCTATCACACTCTCTCTTTACTGTTGGACAACTTTACACCGCTTTCTATACACTTTTCACAATAAGTCATACTTTCTTTGTGCATGACACGGCTGTCACACATACACTGTGACACAAATGGCGAGACCCTCTTTTCGTGTGTGCCAATTCGTCACGCACTCTATTAAATGTTGGACTGTAAATTAACACACTTTTTGTTTGCATGTAGCTAAGCCGTCCTTCAGATGTGGACCAGAGAGCAGCGAGACGACGCAAGCACGAATAAGCCGGGCTTTATCGACTTCCGGCCCATCCGACGAGTACCGGAAGTAGCGGAAGTTGGCCGCCGGGCCGCCCCCGGGCTCAAATAATTCGGCAACATTTTAGTCGTAATTTGCATTTTACAGGCGCAGCTCGAGATTCCAGATCAGCACCAGTGCTAGTGCGAAAATAGTGTGGGTGGGAGGTGGACGCGTGCTGTAGAAGTCGCTGATAGATAAGCGTATTTTTTTTTCACTTTACGTAGCGAATGAACAGAGTATGTGCCATGCGCCGGTCAGGTTTTACTATTCACTGAGGCGATCCTTAACCTTAGCCCTCCCGGTCTGCTGCGGGGCGTGGTGGTCGGGGCG
>NW_026269588.1:9227-9603 GCF_000697945.3 Frankliniella occidentalis | reverse complement strand
ATGATCGACATGCATTGAGGTGTCCGAATTCTAAATTGGCACGACACTTTTGGTGGCTTTCCTGCTCAAATTGTGGATGGAGGGTGTGCGGGTGGAAGCAATAGTTATGCTTCCCCATATCATATCCTCTACACTAATGACACAAAAGTGAATTTGGAATTCGGACTCAGATAGGCTCAGGAGTGCGCGCCGTGTGTTTGAGGGGGGAGGGGGGTAAGGTGTGTCTTTCTCGAGCTTTGGTTGGTATAAGAGGACATCCAACAAACACACACCACGACCCGTTCCGCGTCGTCCGCGTTTAGACGAGCCTCTCTGGTCATGACCATTGCGCGGTACGGCACACACAAACACGCACGGCCGCGCGGCTGATCTCACG
>NW_026269588.1:3233-4053 GCF_000697945.3 Frankliniella occidentalis | reverse complement strand
CCGGCCACTGCTCCGCGGGGCTCATCAGCGCATATCGATCAGCTCAGCGGGGGGACTCGCCTCGCAGCGCGGCGAAAGGCTTTGTGGGTCAACCGACCAGGCTGGCCGATATAGTAGTGGGGACATGCCTGAGAGACGAAGCATCGATAAAGTCGCGAGATTAAGACCCTCGCGCGCATCAGCGAGGGTGCGGGGGAAGGACCCATAATGGCCAAGTGCGGAGCACGGCGGTGAACTGGGCTCGGTATCAGTTGGCTTTGTGACCGAAACTGACCGATTGGGACGGCGAATGTATCAAAGAAACTCAAAAGAGTGGAACCGTTTTGGAGATATATGCGAATTGAACCCAATGATTGATTATTTGCATCGGTTAGATATTATTGCTTGTTATTTCGCTCAAAACCTATTCCAGGTCAATCCAACTTCACACAAATATTGCGTAATTTCGCCAAATTATGTCGACCTTTGAGGTCGGAGCAGAAACATGAAGGTATTTTACAGCTGACTATTTCAGTCCTGAAAATTCTCTCTACGTGAGCCGGAACCCCGATAATCGGCGGTCGCGTTGGGGCGGACCCTCAAGATGTCAGCCACCTTCATCGGTATGTCATGAGCGAAAGCAAATAACACTTTCATTTTTCCTCTATTTTACTCACGCCCGAATTGTGTTGTGTTTCCTTGTCCATCCAGGCAACACGACCGCCATCCAGGAGCTCTTCAAAAGGATTTCGGAGCAGTTCAGCGCCATGTTCAGGAGGCGCGCTTTCTTACACTGGTACACAGGCGAGGGCATGGACAAGCTCGAGTTCACCGAAGCCGA
>NW_026269588.1:0-343 GCF_000697945.3 Frankliniella occidentalis | reverse complement strand
CAGTCGAGGGTGCTAGAAGCTTCTGGGCGCAGCGGTGGGTGACGTAGCCAAAGAGCGAAAGCCCCGCACGATACAATGCTTGCGTCTAGTTTAGGGGGTGCTAGGCGGTCCTGAGACTCACCGTCTTAGAAACCCATGCAAAGTATAGGGGGAAAAAACGTTCCCGACAGCTCAGGACCCCCTAGCACCCCTCTAACTATACGCAAGCAATGACAGTTGTACCAAAACAGAAAGTAATTGTAGTTTCCGCGCAGAAATCCCTCCTGTTGGGGACCTTGGCTACTGAACGGAGGGTGTTAAAGGTGGTGCCCCCACCCCACCTTTTTTGTCCTCTTCCTCCTCC
>NW_026269587.1:11715-12833 GCF_000697945.3 Frankliniella occidentalis | reverse complement strand
TGTTCGCGGTCGAGAAGTCGAGCTCGGGTGGCACGTAGCCGAGGTCGAGGGCGAGGGAGGACACGCGGGATGCGGCGGCAGGCTGGAGAGGTGATAAGCAAAAGCCGTGGTGTGTGTGCAAAAGCGGGGGGACAGGGGGAGGCGTGTGAGCAGTGCGGGGAAGAAGGATAAGTAGAGCATGCCCAAGAGGCCGACCCCCACTGGCATAGGAACCAGACTGCAAGTGCGAGAGAGACGGAGCGGCGTCTGCGATCATCAGCATCACGCCGTCCCCGTCTCTGTCGCACCGCTGCTACTTACGCCGCTGCTACTGCCGAGGAGCGGGGTGACGAGCCCCAGGATGGACCCCGAGTCGCTGCCGCCGCCGCCGGCGCCGCCATCGCCGCCGCCGAGCGCGGCCTGCCGACCCAGGGGCAGAGCACACGTGAGTACAAAAAGGTTCATACCTATAGAGAGCTCGAGTTTATTCTGAAACCACCGCATATTAGTAGCAGAGTAGCTCGCGATGGACCACGCGCGCGATTCATCTCGATCGGCGGCCGCAGCCTCGTGCCCTAATTTGTCGCTCGCGCCTCCGGGGCCTCCGGCGCGCGGAAGAGGAGGAGAGGAGGGGAACGTTGTTAGGTCACCTCCCCGCGCAGCACGCGCCGCGCACGAGCCGGGCCGCCGCGACGCGTGCCTGGCCGCCGGGCAGGAGGGGGGGGGGGGCCCAGCTCCCCCGGCCGATGACTGGGTGGAAGAGCGAATAAACTCGCCCATCTCACCTCTCGCCCTGCTCTCCCCCTCCTCCCACACCAGTGAAAGTGAGACGGGCTGCGCCGCCGGGCTCTGGAGTAGCGTGCTACAGGGTGGAGTGGTGGGCAAGGTCGGCCCGGCCCCATATAAAGCACCCCCATCAGGATTGAAGACACCTCTTACATGCCGTCTTTGAACGATCACTCGCGTCTGTCTGTCTGTCTGTCTGTCTGTCTGTCTGTCTGTCTGTCTGTCTGTCTGTCTGTCTGTCTGTCTGTCTGTCTGTCTGTCTGTTCCACTAGAAGGAGATGTGCTAGTTTTGGGAACAAAATGAACAAAACAGACAAATTCGACAAAAGTTTGGGCGTGGAGAACTTGAGAAA
>NW_026269587.1:6075-6630 GCF_000697945.3 Frankliniella occidentalis | reverse complement strand
CGTAGACAAACAGAATAATTATTGATCATTCACTCTCTTTCTGCAGGGTGGTCACACGGATGATATTGAGCTTGCGGGTAAGGGCGGGGCGGGGCAAGTCCGTATGCAGCGCCGCGAGTGTTCAGCGGGGGAGGCGTGTGAGCAGTGCGGGGAAGAAGGATAAGTATAAAGCATGCCCAAGAGGCCGACCCCAACTGCAAGTGCGAGAGAGAGAGAGGGAGCGGCGTCTGCGATCATCACGCCGTCCCCGTCGCACCGCTGCTACTTACGCCGCTGCTACTGCCGAGGAGCGGGGTGACGAGCCCCAGGATGGACCCCGAGTCGCTGCCGCCGGCGCCGGCGCCGCCATCACCGCCGCCGAGCCCGGCCTGCCGACCCAGGGGGCAGAGCACACGTGAGTACAAGAAAGTTTTACACAGAGAGAGAGCTCGAGTTCATTCTGAAGCCACCGCATAGGAGTGTAGCAGAGTAGCTCGCGATGGACCAAGCGCGCGATTCATCTCGATCGGCGGGCGCAGCCTCGTGCCCTAATTTGTCGCTCGCGCCTCCGGGGCC
>NW_026269587.1:0-955 GCF_000697945.3 Frankliniella occidentalis | reverse complement strand
AACATATTTCAAGAATTAAAATGGTCATTTAATACAAAAATGTACGGCTCTATCGTTCTTCTTTGATAAAACAACACTTTCAACAACCATGATTTAGTTTTACATGTTGCCGAAATGTTTGTTTGTCTCTAATGTTTGAACCGTGATTGGGCGGGCTTGCGAAAGCAGACGAGCAAATGCAAAACGGCTCAACCACGTAAAGTTTAAAACAAAATCATTTTCATTCTTTGTTTTGACTAAATTAACCAGAACACTTAGCGGAGCGTGGAAACAGAACAAAAACAGAGCAGAAAGACTAAACGAAAACAACACTATACGACCAGAAAGTAGTATTTGACATGGTTACAGTCAATGTGCAGCCTCTCATAGACACCTACGCATCCATTCACATAGCACATTCAGAAAAGAATTAAAACCGCTAATAAAGGTATTTCCTCTCGTAGGTTATATGGTGCTTTGTTTTGGTTCCCACTACGCTCCACATAGTGCATAATTTCAAAAATCCCCCCAATCCCTTCGAATCTTTTGAAATCCATCCCAATCTTTCGAATCCCTCCAATCACCCATATTATTAAATTCCTTCAAAATGTCCTCGAATTTCTTTGAAACCATCTAGCGATCTCCCCAATCTCGCCCAAATTATCTCTTATCCTCTACAATCTTCACCAATCCCATCAAATCCTACCGAACATCCCATTTCCAAATTAATTTGGTTTTGTTGAAATTGGGCCCAATCCGCGACGGGATTAATCAACCTTTCCCGCAACCCCTTCAAATCTTTTACACTCTTCAGAATCTGCCCGAATCGTTTTTCCCAAATCTACAGATTTAAAGAAAATCTATCATCTGTTAGAATTTCAATCACTGCCCTGTACACGATTTTTTGGAGTTATGTACCTCTCGCCTCTTATTTAAGTTCAACTTTTATTCAATTATCAGAAACCCCCTCCTATTT
>NW_026269586.1:14783-15083 GCF_000697945.3 Frankliniella occidentalis | reverse complement strand
GGTAAGTATAGCAAAGAGAAAGAGAAGAGGCGTTTCCATTGTGATTGAAACTGCGCCGCCGCTCCGTCCACCGCTCACGGCCTCCACCTGTGCTACGGAAAGATTGGGCGATCGATTCCCACTCTCTACCACGTGCCCCTTTTTTTCTATTTGGTATTTCGTGCCCATTTAAAGTAAAATGAATAAAAAAGGAAAAAAAAAACGTTCGCGTGGGTCTGTTGTCGCTCAAAGGGGACGACCCTGTTCACACTTTGTGCAATTTGCTTGCCGATTCTGTCACGACCCCCCCTCCCCTCCCCC
>NW_026269586.1:9203-9646 GCF_000697945.3 Frankliniella occidentalis | reverse complement strand
CCAACGAACTATACGGGTATACGCGTTCGCGTTATTTTCCATGTAACCATTTATTTTCATCTGAACTGCTTTGTAAAATGCCCCGACTTTAAATGTTAGTTGTGAAAATATTTACTTTACACAGGGGCTAGGGGATAAAACTTTTCTCCGCCGCGTAGTTCGTGCTTTTAATGGATCTCCAGCATTGATCGAGTTCCAAAAGAAGAGAAATGGAGCCATAGCGAATTCCGCCTCCTCCACGTCTGTGACTGTGTGGCGCTTCCGGGTGGGGCCGCGGCGACGGCAGCAGAGGGTGGCCAGGAGGACGGAGGACGGACTTGGAGGACGGAGGATGACCTGGAGGACGAGCAGGACGATAAGTGGAGTTTGACGAGCTATTGAGTCCGGTCAGGAAAGAGGCAGGCCAGCATGAAGTGGGCGCTCGGGCAAGGGAGGGAGAGGGG
>NW_026269586.1:0-639 GCF_000697945.3 Frankliniella occidentalis | reverse complement strand
AACCCTCCAGCACAGCGCTGGTCCACAAACACATTAAAAGAAATAATAAAATAAGGAAAAGTATTATACAAGACTAAACGCAATTTATATATTTGCGCTCCGCCTCGCTCATGGTGCTTTGCAGCATTTTAATTTCTCTCTCACTGAGCGACTTTCATCGTTTGAATCGATGGAGACACCACGGCAATAACAGTTGCACCCAAACTGTTCAAAAACACCACGGAATACATTTCTTTTAAGTTAACAGTGAAGAAGCTGGATAAGTAAAAAAGCTTGGTCGGTAAATAAGCTTTGATCTGATCAGCTGGACACATCCATAGGTTGTCCAAAATAACAGCGTTCGTTTTTTTCTCCGTTAGCGTCGTCGCTCTTGCGTCTTGCGCGGGTTCCCACCTTCTTTTCTGCGCGCAGCCTTTAGCTGCTCGCTCCAGACGACCCTTTTACTCGGAAGGCGGCGAGGTGGCTGTCTGAAGGCGGCTGAAGGCGCTTGGCCAATAAACGGGGCGACTTATCGCCCTGCGCCTCGCCTCTCTCGCCCTGGACTGGAGGGAGAGAGCGAGGGAGAGAGAGAGGGAGAGAGCGAGGGAGAGAGAGAGGGGAGGGAGGGAGGGAGAGAGCGAGGGAGAGAGAGAGGGGAGG
>NW_026269585.1:2173-4214 GCF_000697945.3 Frankliniella occidentalis | reverse complement strand
TTCCCTCGTCAGGCGAGTAAAGACCTTCCCCGCGCGGAGACAGACTGACGCCGCAGGCACGTTTATGGCTGAATAAAATTTAGGAGGGGCGGGAAGAGGAGGGGAGGGGAGGGGTAGAGGGTGCGGGACTTTGTACGAGATTGTCAATCTGCAATGTCGTCTGTTATTGGCGGAAAGGGAAGGCCGGTAGGGAGCGGGACGAGCGAGCCAGGCCAGAGAAGCAGTCCAAGCGCCACTGATCGCAAATGCAGCCGATCGTGCCAAATACGTCAGCGGAGGCCGGGCCGTATAAAGCGAGCAGAGCAATGAGTGACGGGCACCTGGACTTCTGGTCATCAGGACAGAATGATGGAGACAGAGGGACAGGAGTCGGTTACAGAGGGATGGAGAGCAAAGCGCTGCCTGCTGCAAGCCCAGAGGACACAACAGCACAGCAGTGGCGCTGGCTGGCTGGCGCAGCGCTGGCGGGGGGTAGATAGCCCGAGCGGGTCAACTCCTCCAAATCCCCGGGCAGATGGGTCTGTTGGCCATAACCCGCCAGAGCGGACAGAGCGAAAGAGAGAGGGAGAGCACAGTGACGCTCGTGTACTGGCCGCCGGGTCGTGATTGTCAATGACGCGTCTTTGCTTCCGCCTGGGATTCTCATTCCCAGCTGCCCTTTGCTCTCCGCACCAACTCTTCATCCCCACCCCCTCCACGGTCCTCCTCCAGCTCGGCACACGCACGCCGTCCCTCTTCACCTTATTCCCCCATACCCTCGCTCACGTAGAGAGGAGGGTTCGTAAGTTTTTACATGTTTGAACGGCGCCGCCCTCCCCTCCTCCACCTGTCGGTATATCTTTGCAGTTCCCATACCCCTTCTTCGCTGCTCTCCCTCGCCCTTCGCCCCCCCTCCCACCCCTCCCAACTCTCCGTGCCCACCCGCAGTCCAGCTTTACTACTCAGGCCATTACGTCCGGATTGAAGGCATGTCGCAGCGGGAGGGGGCCCCGGCCGGCCGGCCTGCCGCAGGTCCACCCAGAGTCCATCCAGACGAAAAGTTGCTGCGGCCGAAAGAAGCGCAACTTTTACTACCGCGTCATCGCGGAACTTATACCCCACAGCCCGGGGGAAGTAAACCTCGCAGCGCTCCGCAATAATACTGTCGGCGCGAGTTCGAATCCCTCGCCGAGGCGGCCGGGGAGAGGAGAGGGTAGGCATCCTTTCCTCCCCCACTGCGGCTTTTTTATTTACTCATCTTGATGGCGTTTAAAATTACTTTATCATTGTTTAGTGAACCACAGTATGAACCCCGCTACAGCACCATTAGCAGAGGGGTCAAAACCCTTTGGTCGAGGAAGAGAGAGCGAGAGAGCCAGAGAGAGAGAGAGAGAGAGAGAGAGCCGTCAGAGCCTGTAGAAGTGTACGGCGGAGAAGGGTGGCAGATGGATTGATGTTGTTGGTCGGAAACACACACATACCACACACACACACACACACTGTGGAAGAACGCGTGTCGGCAGCAGGCTCTTATCGGCCGGCCCTAGTCGACCAGACGGGCCCAACCTCAGGCTCTCCCCCCCTCCCCCCTCCTTCCACATCACCCCCCTGCCCCTTCGCTCTTTCTTCTGCCCAGTGAAGCGCAACCCACGGTCCAGACAACACCTTCCAATTACCGGCACGCTGGCCGGGGCCTTCGGCCGCCGGGGCCGGGGGTGCTCTCGCACAGCAACCCCTCCTCGCCTCGGCGCGCCGTCAGACGCAGCCGCGGGTGTCGTATATATCTCTCCCGCGATGAGCCCGACACAGGAGCGGAGGGGGGGGGGGGGTATACTGTACTCGATGGCCTGCGTGGGCGGCACACTGCACCGCACCGCGGGAGGGAGAGCGCGAGTTCGCACAGCAGAAGCGCGTTGACCTTGCCCCGCAGCCGCCCCCGCGCCGTCCGCTTGCGCGGTCCGCCAAATCCATGAGTTCAAACTAAAAACTTTTCATATCCGGCGCGGCGTTTTGAGGAATTTGCAGCTCGTAATTAACTTTGGAGAAGCGGCTGGCTGGCTTG
>NW_026269585.1:0-558 GCF_000697945.3 Frankliniella occidentalis | reverse complement strand
CCTCCCCCCTCTACCCCACCTTTCCTTTCCAGCACCCGGTGTCCTCCACGCAAAACCGCCGGCGACCGCACCAGGGTGGCTGCCCCGGAGGGTTGGCCGCCCCGAGGCTGCCGGTGTCCTGACATTTCCCGAGAGAAAGCCGCAGGGAAAGAGAGCGACATCCGTAAGGAGAGCGAGGGAGCGAGCGAGCGAGAGAGAGAGAAAGAGAGAGAGAGAGAGTTGAGGACTTGGGTATGCCAAAGAGAAGGGCACTGAACCCACTTAGCGGCACAGCCGGCCCCCTCTAATCCAGAGGGGTTGTCATTTAAGAAGGGCACGGCGCAAGAGCCGCCTCTCCTCCCCTCGTCCTTTAGCCTCGCCCTCCCCGCTCTCGCTCGCTCTCGGGCACACCTCACAATTAACGCCAGCAGCGCGCGCGCTTCATTCTTAAATGGGTATTTGAACTCGCGCCACTGCCTCTCTCCTCCTGGCCGTTCTGCGAAAAACAACCGAGGGAGAGAGAGGGAGAGAGGGAGAGAGAGAGAGAGAGACAGAGAGAGAGAGAGAGAGAGAGAGAGA
>NW_026269584.1:6049-6852 GCF_000697945.3 Frankliniella occidentalis | reverse complement strand
TATGTCGAACTTATGTGAGTTATTTTACTTTACTGTGCCTTATTTTCGGGAGCATTGAGCTGTGACAGGGATCATCAAAAAAGTACGTATGTCCTGTCATTCGCCGTTACGAACCTGCCAAATTCACCCCATGCAACCTCTCATAGCGCCTGGTGGGTAGGCAACATCTCGCGTGCAGTGCGTGCGTGTAGTGCGGGGTGGCCTACCCCGAGTCTCACAGGCGCTGAGCTCCCGTCATCTCGAATAAATCTGAAACTTGATGTGGAAAAACAACGCACTTTCTGGACGATCCCATACTTGCACCCCAAAAATTGGTAGTTTTTCCATAATGCAAGTTATCACAAGATCGAATTACTCCTGGAACAAGGTATTGTTTTTGGAATAAGAGATTTGTCTTGTAAATAGTAAAGTTGGTTTTGTTTCAGAATTTACTTGAAGCGAGGAAAACGTAAGCGCCACCCCACCTATAGTCGACAGTTGCGCGCACGTACGGCTGGCCGTGGTAGGGAGCGGAAGGGGAGGTTTCGGAAAAAGAAGGAAAACGAGGAGGAGAAATTATTCACACGCTTGTCAGGGCGACCATTTTTTATGCGACTTTGTGTCACACTCTTTTTGTCATCCGTCATTTAAATGCACCCTTGTGAAAGCCGGCGCGCGCGGACACCGCCGCCGCGCCGGGGGAAGGAAAAAAAATACGGCAAGTGGGAGGAAGAAGAAAGCGAGGGAGAGAGCTCTTGTTCCGTGGCTAGAGAAACAAAGACGGAAAGAGGAAAAATGGAGAGAGGACAGCGAGAGAGAGGGAG
>NW_026269584.1:5057-5999 GCF_000697945.3 Frankliniella occidentalis | reverse complement strand
CATAATGCAAGTTATCACAAGATCGAATTACTCCTGAAACAAGGTATTGTTTTTGGAATAAGAGTTTTGTCTTGTAAATAGTAAAGTTGGTTTTGTTTCAGCATTTACTTGAAGCGAGAAAAACGTAGCGCCACCATACCTATAGTCGACGGTTGCGCGCACGTACGGCTGGCCGTGGTAGGGAGCGGAAGGGGAGGTTTCGGAAAAAGAAGGAAAACGAGAAGGAGAAATTATTCACACGCTTGTCAGGGCGACCATTTTTTATGCGACTTTGTGTCACACTCTTTTTGTCATTGAGGGCCCCACTCACTGTAATTCGGGTACAGGGTGGTGGGGAGGGATATATTGCGTGAGAGCCCCGAGTTAGCCATTCCTGTCCTTTTCTCGGAAGCGGGCGCAGAGAGTGGCGGGCGTGTGGAGTCCAGCGACGGGGGATGAGATAGGGGAGGGAGAGAGAGAGAGAGAGGAAGGGGTGGAGGAGGCCCCGACGCGGCTCTCTCATATGAACAAGTTCCTCGGCGCGCCGACACCCTCCCTCCCCTCTCCCTCCCCTCTCCCAACCTGTCCTATACCCCCCCCCAACCTTTCCCCTCTCGTCTCTCGTCCGGAGAGCTCCGTGGCTGAGCTGTCTAGACGTCCAACAAGCTAGACAAGCTGGTGCGCAAAGTCTGGCCGAGCCAACGCTGCCGTCCAGCAGCAGCCGGGGCTCGAGGCGGGCTCCAGCCGGGGCTGTATCCAGCGCGGGCAGGCCCAACTCGACAGGCCGTCGGGAGCGATGCCGGGGAATGCTGCTCCTGCCGCTGCTGGCTGGTCGACTTATTGGAGACGAGGAAAAAGTTTCCTCTCCCCTGTACTGCCACCGCCGCATTAAACCGCTCAATAATACCGTGGATTCGAACAATATCGCTTCCGACGGCGGGACAGGGAGGAGGGAGGGGGGGG
>NW_026269584.1:0-337 GCF_000697945.3 Frankliniella occidentalis | reverse complement strand
GGGGGGAGAGGGGGAAGATATTTCGGCCCCAGCCGTATTTACACAGGCGATTTGTGGGGGGCAAAATGACCTCGACTGCACTTGTCACCCGCAGGAAGCCTTGCAGCGCGCACGCACACACAAAGCAAATCTCGACGATCGCTCGGGGGGCCCCACCGGGCGCAGCCGAGCGGCCCCCGACACGACCCGACCACCACGCCACGAAACAGAGCCCCGCAGACGCCAGGACGACTTTTGTAAAGTCTACGCCCCGTCGCGCTGAGGCCAGCACAGAGGGAGGAAGAGACGGGGTGAGCGAGCGAGCGAGAGAGAGAGAGAGAGAGAGAGAGAGAGAGAG
>NW_026269583.1:6979-7813 GCF_000697945.3 Frankliniella occidentalis | reverse complement strand
GCCCCCGAGGCCATCAGCATTCCCGATCCCCACCCCTACACCCAGGAGAGCTCCTTTGCACTGCAGCAGCAGCAGCAGCCACCCTGACCGAAAACAACTGCTGCCCCTCTTTATTAGATTAACATCACCAAACTCTCACTGACGGGAGAGGGGCGAGGTCGGCCGGGTCGGCCGGGGTCGGCCCGAGCCGATGGGTCGGTTCGGCACGTTCGGAAGCTATAGCAAGAGTGGTGGTAAGAACCACGGGAGGGGCTTCTGGCGCAGCGGGGCGTGGAGATGGCGAGCCCCGGCCGTGATTCCATGAACAACCCGAGAGAGTAACACAAAAAGAGTCGGAGAGAGAGAGAGATTTTCGACGACAGAAAAAAAGGAAGCAAACGACGAGAAGCAGCAGCAGGTTTTAGGTAGATTCATTCTCGTTATAAAGAAAGCTGCATTAATTAATCCCACAGTAATAGTTTGACGGTTACGTCAAAACACAATAAAAACACGAGCACGAAAGGAAACATGTAATTCGCGTGGTAACAATATCGCTGTTATATTGCCAGACACAAAAAGTTCTCGGCTCCGACTCTTCACGTGACGACGCCGTGTGCACAAACTTTTCCGGCTTGTTTTACTCGCAATTTGCTTCGGTCGGGGCCGACAAGATCGAAACACGCACATGACTGAGAGGATCTGCTGCTGCTGCTGCTGCTGCTGCCGCTGCGGGCGACGACCAGGTCTGCGTATCGCCGCCAGCAGCGGCAGTCGCCACTCGCCACACTCTGCCGCTGGCGAGCCGCCAGACCACGCCGCGGGGCGGGGCGGGGCGGCGCGGGGCGGGGCGGGGCG
>NW_026269583.1:4943-5494 GCF_000697945.3 Frankliniella occidentalis | reverse complement strand
GGGGGGGGTAGGAGGAGGGCACGCCGCGCTGCGGTTCCCTCTGGCGCGACTGAACTCCTGGAGACACGCCGCGCCCGAGATGTAGGCAGACGGCGGCGCGCGTCGAGTGCAGAATAACAAAGCAGGGGGAGAGAGAGAGAGAGAGACAGAGAGAGAGACAGACAGACAGAGAAAGACAGAGATGGTAGGGGGTGGACAAAATGGTTGCGAGCAGGCAGATAGGCGACCTAAACAGTGCAAAAGAGACGGGTAGAGCAGAGCAGGCCAAGGCAAAGGGAAACGCGCGGCGGCTTCACCAGACGCCCCGACGCCGCCATGCCGCAGAGTGCACGGCGACGTAGAGGGTGTTGTGGAGGTGGCCGTGAAGCAGGGCTTTGCGGGCGTGCTCATGGTGACGGGTGGGGGAGGAGGGCGTCGAGAGGCTTGCGATGTCGCTTGTCAGCCGGGCGGCGGATGGGGCAGCCGCAGCACCACAATATGACCCCCCCCCCCCTCCATCGCCGTGGCCATGGCCATAGCCAGCCGGACATGACTGGGGGTGGCGGGGTGGG
>NW_026269583.1:0-428 GCF_000697945.3 Frankliniella occidentalis | reverse complement strand
GCCAGGCGCGTCGCAGCGCAACAGTGTTTCGTGAGATATCGCGAAGCCTGTTACGCGAGACGTGGTCTGGCGTACATCTACCTAGTTTTATCAGAGTGTGCTATCTTGAAAACTCAAAAATGAGCACCGAGTATTGGGTAGAAAACAGATGTACAAGTGCTGAAGTTTATATAGTGCCCTTTACTTACAAAGGTGCGAAAGTGTCGACAGGCACTAAAATTTAGCACCCTGCGCGGGCGCCTTTTAAAGGACCTGCCTCCTAAATTTCTTGTGCCTCTGTTACAGTTCAAGTTCAAATAGGCCACAAAAGGGGTCATGCTGCTCAGTCGTACTTGTGTGTTTTTCTATAGCGCACAATCGAGTCCACATCTGGGTGCCTCGAAGGGCGGGGCCTAAAGTAGAGGAGGGAGGAGGGGGAGGAGGGGGAG
>NW_026269582.1:20640-22374 GCF_000697945.3 Frankliniella occidentalis | reverse complement strand
GGGGGGGGGAAGGGGGGAGCACCTCGCCTCCGCATAGTGAGCGCGGAGAGAGGAGTTCACTGCCCCGGGTCTACCCTACCCGACACAGTGGGGCAGTCATGTACCCATTGCAAATTATTCACCACCCTGTATGAATAACCGAGGATAAAGCTGTGGATTCCCCGTGCTGGAATGACAGCGCGGGCCGCCGTGACAAGCGGCGTGACAAAGGCGTGACAACGACGTGGCGGTGGTGTGACAGCCATGAGGATGAGACACGTGCACGTGAGTTATGGTTCCATTACTTCACGCCCGTCACCATGACCGCGGTCATCGTTGGTCACATTCAAATTCCTGCGCGCGAATAAGTACGCTCGCATACCAACTCACAGCAGCGGCTGGGGAACGTGCCAGTGTTAGTCACACCAAACAGTCCTGCGCTGCTGGTACCGACCACCAGCTAGCGCCCCCACCACCAAAGCTGCCACGTCACCCCACCCGGCCCATGTCACTGCGATGCACCATGGTGGTAGTGGGGGGCAGTCTAAACCCCTCGATCTGGTTCGAGCCGGTATACGCAGCCCCGCTCCCGCTCCCCCCCTCTCTCGCCATACCAGTGTCCTAACCTAGTGCAACGTCGACGTTCAGCTTGCTTTTGGAGTTTGGATAGCCCCCCGGGGCCGGGGGAGCCTCCTTGGTGTGCTGTATAGGCTCGCGACTTGTAACGTGGCGATCCTGACCCAGCGGCGGCGCCCCGCCGTGAAAACCACCTGCCCATCCGATACGCAAAGCAGACCGCGAGCGGATGGGGAAAAGGATCAAATAACATGTGCACTGTACGTAGTGCTGCCGCTTCCGTTGGGCCAATCTGGCCTGCTTGATCCCCTCCTCCGCGTGGGAGTGTCGATACCACACACATCAAGCACGGATTAATAAGGGGGGGGGGAGGAGCGGGTGATGCCCCCTCTGTCGCCATCTCTAGTGATCCGCCTGGGAGATAGGCAATTTATTGCGCGATAACACACCTGTATGTGTAGGCCTAGGCAACCCATGATGCATATCGCCCCAATCTGCCAGCCGGACGTTAGTCCTCGTCCGTCCGTCCGTCCGTCTGTCTCACGCACACTTGCACACACACTGCATCTACGGCCTATCCTAGCATAACCGTAATTACTAGGGGGGGACTACAGCTGTATGTCGAGGTCGATGATGCGCTGGACGGCCCTCGGCAATGGGATTGGCTGGCCCACTCAGTCAGCAAGGCGGCGCTGCGAAACGCTGGCCAACAATTATTAATTGAAAGAGCGAGGAGCGAGCGTGGCGTGGCGTGGCGTGGCGTGGCGTGGCGTGGCGTGGCGTAGCGTGGCGTAGCGTGGCGTCTGGGCGCCAACGCCGCTTTTTCCGCTTACGTTTTTATGCGGGACCAGTAGGCCACAGGAACTGCACGAGGCGCGGGCCGACGACGCCGCGGGACGTCGTCGTGGTGTTGGCAGGGGCCCAGCAGCACAGCACAACACACCAGCAAGTCGCATCGTCCCAAATGAGGCGCTTAGTTGGTTATCGAGGTAAGAGGAGGGGAGGGGGTGACAGACACGTGCGGGTGGTACACACAGTGACACAACCGCCTCTATTTGGGCAGCGCACTGATAGCGCCGCAGGCGGACCGCCCGCCAAAAGGGCGATAGGCAACCCGCACCACGAGCGAATGTGCGCGCTGCCTACTCTGGGCGCCCCGCCCCGGCCCCGGCCCCGCCC
>NW_026269582.1:15573-20590 GCF_000697945.3 Frankliniella occidentalis | reverse complement strand
CCCGCCCCGACCACGCCCCGCGCCCCGCCCTACCGACAGAATTACAGGGACTCGCGGGGCAGAACTGAGGAAACGATGATCCGACGGCCCAGCCGCGCAGCACAGCGCTACTGGGAAAAAACAACAAACTCTGACGACAAACTCACAAACTCCTTCAGCTGCTCGGCGGCGGGCAAGTTTGCGTTGTGGAACGGTTTCCATTGTTCGGGCGGGGGAGTAGGGGAGGGGGGGCAGATGGCAATGCGCGAGCAGAACGGGGAGGGGGTAGGGCTTTCCAGGCCGATACCGATTCTCCACAGCGAAAAAAAAGTAAAGCAAAGCGAACAGCAGAGCGAAATCATGCCGCTACAGCAGAACTCGCTCCTGCTGCGGGACGGAGGAGGAGGAGGGCGGGCCCGGACGTGACGAGTCGGGGACGATAAGAGTCCGCACGCATTCGTGCGGCGACTTCCTCAAAGCAGTAGTGGAGCCTCTCGGCGGCGTAGAGAACATTCTCTCCTGCAAAGCGAGACGAGCAGGCGGCAGCAGAGCACCTCTTCTTGGCCTACCGCCCGCCGCCGTGCCGCTCGCCACGGTCAAGGCCGCTACGGCGCCGCGCCGCGCCACCGCCCCGGGGCCCTAAATAAGATCGAGGTAGAGTCAGGTGCTGTTGTTTGTGCGGCCCCAGGACCACAGACACGGTGGCGGCGCGCTCATCGCAGGATCTGTTTCCATTTCCCGTTCCCGAGCTGGGAGCTGCCCCCCCCCCCCCCGCGCGATTTCCTCCTGTAGCTGCTCTGTCGGAGCTGATGGATCGGAGCGATCGGAGATGTTCTGGTGGTCGGGACGGCTGACTGATGTGACGCCCTGGACTAATGATGGGATACCGAGCGATACAGTAGTCGGGGGGAGCGGGTGGACGGCTCCGGTGAACGCGCGCGGGGGGCTCTCAGATAGTGCCGGGGCCGCCCTCTCCTGGACCCGTCCCCTTCGGGACCCAGCAGGGACCCGGCCAGACCGGAGCGGGCCGGAGCGGACCGGCTCCATCAGGATCTGGGCGGTTCGAACCAGTTTGAGCCGGTGTCGCGCCAGCTTTGTCGCCGTGCGTCTCGTCCAGGAGGACCCGGAGGAGGCCGTCGTGGGCCCCTGCGGCGCGTCGCGACGGCCGCGACAACGTCGTCCCTAATCTTGGCGGGTAGGTGACCGTCTCCGGACTGCAACAGGTGCCGGACAGGCGACACGGCTACCTGGCCGACGTGAACAAGAGCCCGCGGAGGGAATCAGCCAGCCAGGGGTCGAGAGGTCCTGGCTGTGGGGAAGGAGTCCATTCAAAAGGGGAAGACCTCGGCTCGGCCCTCATTGGTCAACTAATTACCGAGAAGAAGCCTGCAGACGGCGGCGCGGCAGCCTGGCGACGGCAGCGGGGTGAGCCGAGGGGCACCACAGACCCCCGGGGACGGCGTCAGGGTGGAAAACTTTGGTGTCAACGGGCGCGGACCCGACGCTCTCTGAGAGCTGCTCTCGAGCGAGCGGGGCGGGGGAAGGATCCATGGCGGAGACAGCAGGGGCCCCCTCGCTTCTAGCAGGAGCTCCTCTTGAAAAGCGTGCAGAAGCACTGAAGAAATAGTGCGAAGTTGGAAAGGCTCTCGCCCCCCCTCCTCGTCAGAAGGCACTTGTTCTCACTCGGCACCGCCGCTGCCGGAGGCACGGCTCCGGAGAGAGGGTTTCTTGCCCCCTTCTCCAACCTCCCCCCTCCCCGTCTCGCCAGTCTGGTGCCAGCAACGAGTCCAAAGTCCTTGTGGTAATGGCCTACCCACTTGAGCTTGCATTGAATTCCGCCAAGCCCAGAGGGGAGCCCAGCTGCACACGACACATCCCTAAGTGAAAAACGGCCCTCGAGACCGACGCGGGACGAGGTCGGAGGGGCCGAAGAGGCTCTCCGCATGCACCACGGGGCGAAGAAAAATATGCGTGCGTCTCCGGGGCGCGTAAAAACAAATCAAGGAGTGAGAGAAAGAGATGGGAGACGACGGAACCAGAACACATACGACGCGCTGTGTCGCTTGCCGGTTTGGTGTTCTTTTCCCGCAGGTTTTTGTGTCCTGCTGACCCATTTGCATTTGGCAGTGCAGCTCTCGGTCGCAACGACGGGTAATAAGTTGCAGGCGATGGCAGCTCTCCAGGAGGGGCCTGTTGCACCAAGACCTCGTGAAGAGTGTGTGAGTGTCGTGCCCCACTGCAAACTTCAGCCCGCTCTCTCTCTCTCCCTCTCTCTCTCCCTCTGACGGTCACATTTACTCTGTCTTCTCTCTCCCCCCTCTCTACCCATACACATACTCCACCCGAACCCGACAGGAGAAAGAGAGAAAAGAAGCCAGCAGCAGACACGGAGGGAGGTCAGATCAACCCCCATCACGCCCCTTCGCCACCCTGCCTCGCTGCCTCGCCTCTGCGCCAGCCTTATATATTGTGATTGAGACCCTCCTCTCCTCCGCTCTAGAGCTGCGCAGCGGGGAGAGCAGCGGGAGCGAGGCGTCCCGACGTCGTCGTCGGGAGGAGGAGACGAGAAGAGAGCAAGAAATATTCGCCTGCGAGTGACAGCGGGGAGAGGAGGATATATAGGGGGTTGGGGGCGTCCATGAATCTCGTAACAATTGGCAGCAGCGCCGGCGGCTGCGCGTCTCCCCGGCCCCAGCAGCCTTACAGAGAGGGAGGAGAAAAAAGCGCGCTAAAAAAGGAGAGACAAGAGAGCGGAAAATGTGATAAAAATCGTCTCCTTTACTGCGCCCTGTTGATCCGCCAAATTACGTCCACAGCGAAGCAGCCCGGGGGGTCTAATGAGCCGGGGCGGGGCGGCCGGCCAAGCCCTGGACTCCCTTTATTTTTAAGGGCACTTTGCTGTCGCTAATGGGCGCCCGGGGGGGAGGGGCGGGGCGGGGGCTGCTCGGGTGGCGCAGCGGGAGGCTTGTTTAGCCCCACGTGGCGGCCGCGAGGTCCGCGTCGTTCGGGCAGCGCAGCCGCAGCCCTGCTGCGGCGGCGCCCTGCATGGGCTAGGCTAGGACGCCAGGCGCCACAGCAGGGCGACCTTCTGGTCCTACATCCCCCCCCCCCCCATTCGCCAGTCAGCTGAGCGACCGGAGGTTAGGTTTACCCATGGAGAAGGACGGTCCTTCTCCATGGTTTGCCTGGTTTCCGGCGGATGGCTCCGGCTCCGCGAGCAGAGAAGTGACACAGTGTCCAGCCCCGCGTTATTCATGGTGCTGTCATTTTGGCGTGTGCTGCCGCCGCCGCTGCTGCTGCTGCCGCCGCCGGGCCGTGAGGATGGCGTCACGCTCGTGACGGGGCGGACGTGCCGACGTGACCCGGGTGGCAATGTGTACCAAGCTGGAGCGGAGCAGGGGGGAGGGGCGAGCTAGGGCCGCGCGGCGTATGGTAGGACCCGTCGCCCCGCCCTGCCCCACCCCCGCGTCAAGGACTCGGTCTAGTCGTTAGGGGCCTCCTTCGGCTGGTGTCCGTGTCCGTCCTCCTCATGCACGCGAGGGCCACGGCGACGGCGGCCACCCGATGCCGGCAAGAGTGCGAACAGTGCGAAGCAGCGACTTCCGGAGCGCGGCCGGGCCGCGTCGGGTGGCATCGCGTCCGTCATCCCTTGCTAATGGGCCCGTCCGGTAGGAGCCCAAAAGCTGCGCGTTGCCGCCGCTGCCACCCCTCTCCGCTTGGTTCCCTGCCCCTAGTGCACCATAAAATGTTTATTCTAATGTGAAAGCGACACGAATTTTTAGCCCGCCCGTTGCATTTAACGTCATTTTAAGGCGATCCTGGTCTATGGGGTGGGGCGGGGGAGTATTGATTCATTTCCGGCAGCGGGTTGTTGTTTGCGTTTTCGTTGTTGTCGTTTGTGATGTAGTTTGTTGAAGCCATCCCTCTCCTACGCGAAGCAGAATCCCCGGATGAAAAGGAAGAGGGGGGTGGGGTGGATCGCCCGAGGCGGAATAGCCCGTGACGGGGGATGGATGGGGGAGGGGAGTACGCGCGGGGGGTTACGTGATGAGCACCCCCGTAACTATGGACGCGAACAGAACGTCACGAACGATTATTTCGGACGCCGTATTGTCATTTAACTTGGCGGGTTATGAAAATTCACTTACCCGTCCCTGCACACCCACACAGACACGGGCACGTGCAGAAACAAAACTTAGCCCCCGTGTGACGTTTTTCACAGGAGAAAGAGCAAGGTTCGAGTTTCCCTCTGGTAAAGACAGTCTTGTGGACTGTCTAAAAATGGGGTGTGGGAAGATCATCTGCTTGATTCTGCCTGCCTCGAGGCGCTTCCCCGCACCCCGCCGCACCCTGCGATAGCTCCTCGGCGGGGAGGGCATCGACCCCTTGTCCAGGGGAGCGCACTGGCCAAGAATAAACAGGTGCAATCCGAATAATGCATAGGACGGCAGCCTCGGCGGCAGCAGGGGCGTGGAAGGCCGCGCCGGCGCCACCCTCCTCCTCCTCCTGTCTCCCGCGGACACAGGGGGTGAGGGGGGAGAGGGGGGCAGGACGCAGGCGCTTGTTCGTGACTTTTTAATCGCCTTTAATAATCAGTCATTTTTCATGCCCGTTATTTCTACCACCCTGATCGTGAGACCTCGTGGAGGTGGTGGTGGGGCGCCGCTGGTGCGGTGCTGTGGGTGCCGCCGCCATGCCGTCCAGCAAACGGCCCCTTTGTGCCGCTGAAATCGGGCGAGAATAACAACCCCCCTATCAACGCGCAGATACGAAACGGCCCTGCATGCAAAATGGGCAGGGCCCGAGAGGAGGGGGCGGAGGGGAGCGGGCGCACTGTGGGCCGCTATCAGAGGGGCCCGGCCGAGGTGGTGCACGTGCATGATGGCGGATGCGCCTCGCCCGGGCCGCGGCCCTTCCTTCCTCGGCCGGGCACCCCACCTTATCCCCGGTAAAGGCCAAGGCTGCCGTAAAGCTACCTCGGCGACACTGGGCCAACACACCTGCCCGCGCGCCCCTTTCCTCCTTCACCGCACCCTCC
>NW_026269582.1:0-15523 GCF_000697945.3 Frankliniella occidentalis | reverse complement strand
TGTCTGTCTGTCTGTCTGTCTGTCTGTCTGTCTGTCTGTCTGTCTGTCTGTCTGTCTGTCTGTCTGTCTGTCTGTCTGTCTGTCTGTCTGTCTGTCAAATATTATTTACCACATTTTTCACCGAGTTGTTCTTCAAGTAACGTTTAAATATTTAGCACGGAGGTGTAAATTTGGGGAATTCATCCGAAATATATTTTCCTGTGGGTTCCCGGATAGGTAGGCAACCCATTCTGCGCCAGTGACTTGCGGGAGGGTCGGTGCTTTGCCTGCAGTGCAACGAACGCTCGGCAGCGGCGGCAGGAGCGGGAGCCTTGGCATTCCATTGCTAGCGATGGCATACCTCACTTGGGCTGCCAGCACGCCCCCCAGCCCCGGCCCAGGCCCACCCCCAAGGAAGGGGGGCAGATTGCAGGGGTGGGTCGGCGAGCAGAAATTAAATTCCTGGCCTTTCCATCCTGGACAGCCCACCGCAGGGAGAGTGAGTGAGTGAGGTCGACTGGTCGACTCATAACAAGGCGCCAAGCAACTCCCCTACCTCAGCTCGTCTGGTGGGGTGCACTGAATGCGTCCACCACCACAGGACGGCAGATGACATATGACAGACGATGTATTCTCCCCCATGACGTTTTAAAATAATCGAAAATAATACATCACACCCCACATTGTTCCACTTGACCCATTCATGCCGTGACGAAAGGAAATGAAGAGGTAAATTTTAAAGTAGGCAATAATCCGCCTGCTGCTAATTGCTTGCCTACCAAAGGGTTGAGCTGAATCTAGCACTTCATTCAAGCACACCCGATGCCACGACGAGGGACGAGGCCCCTTTGATGACTTACGGTTTGGTTTGTGCTGGCGCGCATGGAGGGCTAGATTTAGCCCCGAACGCCGCGTCTCCTCCGCGGAGGTCGTCAGAGGCCATATCCTTTATTCACATGCACCTGCGCTTTACCATCGGAGGTCGATAACGGCTAACAGCGAGACGAGCCCTATAGTGTACGGAGGGGCTTTTGGGGGAATGCCCCGCTGGCCCGACGCGGCGGTGTAAGGGTGCGCGGCAGCGTGGGACAGGACGGCGCTGGAACGCGGGGAATGGCGGGAGGACACGCAGCCACCCTGCCCGTCGTCACCCTCTGCCCCCCTGCCCCGCCGCCGCCCCCTCTCCGACACGCCTCGTCACGCACATGAGCCAAGCCGCGACCTGCGGGGCCGACCTGTGCCGACCCCCGGACCGGCGGTCCCGCTCCGCAGCGCGACCTTTGACCTCGACACTCAAGGACCACCACCACGACGACGACAGACCCCACCCCCTCCTCGCCGACGCCACGAAGGCCGAGCGACCATGTATCGACTTGCTCGGCGAATTAGAATATGCACCGCGATCAGAGTGTGCAACCGATCGAGAGGATAAGAAATAATATGCTGGAAACGTGTCAGCGCGGGGTAATTATTTGGCAACGAGAAAACTGCTCAGCATAAACCCGAAAAACAAAAAACTTTGTTACCCTTTTTGGGCATAATATTTTAGATTTTAATATTACACATTAAACGCCCTTCTGGTTATATGCTGTACCGCATGCAGATGTGCAGACGAGTTACACACTCGGGGCCATAAGGCGCCGTACGGACAGTGGGTAGGCAAGCCCGCCCGCACGCCTGCATGCGGTACAGTATAACCGGAAGGGGGCGCGGCTGAAACCTACCTTGTAGTACTTGGACCAAATTGTAAAAAATTGTCCGTCGCCAAACTCATTTTTTTTCTGCCATGTTTTGTCATTGTGGTTGCCTTCCCTCACAGTACCACAGAGGAAATGAATGAGTATCCCGCTCCTCCATAAGCAAAAGCGTGCGGGCGCTGACTGACCACATCCGGAGGTTTAACCGAGGCACGTGCGGCCGAGAGGGTGGTTATCTCAGCGCAGAGCGGGACGGGGCGGCGGCGGCCTCTGCCTTGGCCTCTGCCGTGCGGCCGGCTCGTATCGCGCAGGGCCTGGCCGTTGGGCACGGCAGGGGGTCTGTGAGCGTCCTCATAAGCGTACCTGAAGACAAAGTGCAGGCCCCTGCGCCCTGCGTGACACTCCTCGGCGCGCCGCCCCGCGGCCCCGCCCCCCGTCTTACCGATAGACCAGGGGGAGGGTGGGGGTTGGCGGGCGAGAGTGGAACCGGTTCGGTCCGGATCGAGGCGGTGCCAACCGACGCTAGGTCCGTGGCGGCCGTACCAGTACAGAGGCCTCCTTCGCCTCGGCGGGGTGCGCGCCGCAGCCGGGGCCTCGGCCTCGGCCACCCCTTCCTCACCGACAGCCTTTGGTGTCCAGCTCCAGACGTGACCTCCTCGCCCCCTTCCCCATAGCCCTCCCCAAACCACTGCCCCCACCCCAGAGGGGGGCAACCTCGGGCCTGGCAGGGGTGGTTGGGTACCCCCTACCCCACACGGGGCTCCAGGGGGCACGGGCCTAATGCAAAAGGGCCAGGGCCACTAGGGCCGCTGAGGGAGAGGTGGGGAGGGGGCTGGCCCGGCAGCATTTAAAAGTCAAAGCCGGAGCAGCCGAGCTGCCGAGCAGCCACCTGCAGGCCCCGCAGCTCAGGGTCAGCCCAGCCCCCGGCCTCCGGCCACCCCTCGTTCTGCACGGGCCTAAGGAAGGGCCTACACCGCCCATAGCTCAACCTTCGTAAGAAAAACAAGCTGCGTAATGAACCTCGAGCCTGCTACCGCCAGCTACAACCGGCTACCACTGGCTACCGCAAGCTTCTGCCAGACGCGGCCTGCTACCGGTGGTTATTTCTAGCCCCATGCCTGCTGTCGCCAGATTCGCGAGGTTACATCTAGTTTTTGCCAGGGCGTCCCTCAACCAGATTTAACCGGTGTGTGTGTACTCGCCCATTGCCAAGCGCGGGGTGACACGGAAAATAATGCCAACAGTCTGAAAGGCTTTCCGTTTTGTGATTCATGATTCATAGTGGGGGTTGTAATTTGTCTCTTTCCCGTCCGTGTTCCGTCTATGAGCCTAACAGGAAAACCGAGAGGTGTCTTCGGAAGTGCGTGTTGATCGATTCACATTTCCAACAGTGTAATGCGGGGGTGGTGTGTAGCACTTGCATGCGGCAAGCTGAATGAAAGCGAGAGCCACAACAACAGCCGGGGCATTTGGCATCCCTGCCCGCCTCCCTCCGGCCTCTGCTGCTGGCTTGCCTCTGGCACTGACCTGCCCCCGCCCCCTCGTCGCCACACCCCGCCACTTCGCGGTGGGCGTGAACGTGAACTTGGCCGAACCGCGCCGCGCCACCGCCCCCTCCCACCAACCCTCTCCAACACACACACACACACTTACAGCACAGCGATCAGGAGTCGCGAGGCACTACACCGCAGGCAGCCTCGGGCCTGTCGGAGCTCAAAGGAGCCTGTCGGGCACCCCACGCCAGCAGGAGGAGGCTTCGTCTTTACGGGGAGGAGCCCCGCGAAGCCGCGATGTCGATGACGGGGTGGCTTCGCGGTAGAGCTCGCGTGATCCCCGGCTGCCCGTCATGGACGCCCCGGGGCCTGCGGTTCCGCCGTTCTGCCAGCGCCCTTCTCGGTACGGCGCCGGAGGGGGTAGGAAGGGCAGGGCGGGGCATGGCAGTGGAACGGGGATCATGTACAGAACCGAAACCCGTTCTAACCGGCGGGGCGCAACGTCCTCGTGGGATGGGGCGGAGGGGCCGCCGCGCGGAGCCTATACAGGGGGGCGGACAACAGAGTTCACCCCTCCTCACCCTCTGCGGCGCTGCGCTCGCCACCACATCCACCTCCCCCACCTCCGCAACACTACCCTGCCCCAGCCACCCTCCCGCTACGCCCCTGTCCCGGGGAGGTCACAAGGAGGCCATACGACCTTCGCCTGCTGGGTAGGCCTACAGCCAAAGCTCCACCGCCTCGCCTCGCCTACCTCTCGCCGCCCCGCCCCTACCCACCTCATCGACACGCCCTTGCCCCATCCTACCAAAAGCAGGCAGCACAGCTGAGCGGACGGGCCCTGATAGCCCTGCTGAGCAACGAGCATCAGCGGACCTCTCCGCCTTGCGGTCCGGTTCGCTTCGGAGGACTGCAGCTGACAGCGCGGAATAGATTGGAGGAGGGGGGGGGGGCGAGCCAAGTCTAACTGCCGGACAGCCATTAGAGTGAACGGTGGAACAACTGGGGGTAAAAGACTGAACTGTCAGACTGCCACCCCTTTAGTTGGAGGCCGCCATGTTCGTTGAGCGATGCGGGTCAGGACTCCCCGGATGGACAGGGCGTAGGCAACCCATCGTACTCGCGTGCATGATGGGTGGCCCAATCGACGCGAGGATATTTCCTACCTTCAAAATCGAAGAACTACGCCAACTCGCCAAAACCGCCGTTATTTTTAGCTGTGTTATTGACTGGTAACGCATTTATTGAGGCATGATTCGAATGTATCGAAAAGGAAGTATTTCCAATTCAAATGTGCGCGCCAATCTGAGATGTCCTGTGAGGTCCTGCGCAGCGCATGCCCGGTGGCGCCCTCTCTACGCGGATGCCGGCACTCGAGAAGGGGGCGTTTTGGCGCACAGGGTATTCCCGGCGATACTCGCCGTCGCCGCCCTGGAGAGGAGAAGGGGCCGAGCCGAGCCGAGCCGAGGGCCACTAGACGCGGTCGGGCGTGCGTGTCGGGCTTGACTTATTTGCTAATGCCGCGTTTTCAGAAAACGCTTGCCCCGGGGGAAAGACAGCAGCAGTAATGTTAGTGTTCTGGCTAAGCAAACTGACTCACGAGACTACAAAATTACTTACGTAGCGACCGCTGGTATAAAGCGCAAGCTCAGTTCTCCCATTGTCGCGTGAGTCTTCTAAAGAGTCTCAAAAAGAAAAAGAAAAAAAAAAACTACAGGCACCACATATTTTTGTGTTAAAATATTCTTGAAAATTTTTAAGCAGCATTTGTGTTAGGTACTTTTACATGTCTCCTGTCACTCAAGCACATCATGCCTGACAAGAAGGTCCGCGAGACGGTGGCGGGGTTCACATGTCAGCAAGTATGGATTTAAAGCTCAAAGATTTTTAAAGCATGTAATTGACCCTTGAGTGTGTTCCCAAAAATCTATGGATTAGTCGACTTTGCTGTTGAAGCCACTTACTTGAATGCGCAGACGGGCTGCCAGAGACCGGCAGTCCCTTCATAGTTTCATTCCCTATTCGGGGCATGGGTGGATTCACTAGAACAGCCAAGTCAGCGCATGACACTCACTCCAGTACTACATATTGGACATCACATATATGGACACCTCGCTCGCCAATTGGAGCGAATTGTTGATTTGTCATTGTTCTGTGTCTACTCTACCCTGGCCAGAGTCTATCCTCTCTGATCTTCTGTAACAACAGGTCAGCGCCGATTAAGGGTGAAGTGTGTGTGTGTTTGTCGGTCATGTGGCGGATTGCAGCAGGCCGCCGCCGCCGCCCCACCCTCCAGCCGGAGAAGAGGATTCCCCCAGAATGGCTATACAGGCGAGCAGACTCCCAGTACGGTAACAACCGTCCAAGGTAGTTTGCATGGCACGCCAGCCGGCGCGAGCGAGCCGCGACCATAAGGCCTCTCATGGCACCGCGGCCGCCGCCGCACGACAGGTGGTTCGCGGTCCCGCAGGTGCTGCGCTCTGCCGGCGGAGGGGCGGGGCGCGCCACGGAGGCGAGGCGAGTGGAGTCGGGCGCGTCACGTGACCCGAAGGCTGCACGACGAACGGGCGTCGGCCGGCTCGGTAATCTCCGGTCAGCACTCCCGCCGGATCTGTCAGTCGCGTAGTACATGTAGAGGCGAGCGCATTGCGTGGAGTGCCCGAGTGTCGTGTGTTTTTGTTGTCTAAATGTTTATACCAAGTTTTAGTTGTAGGCTCGCTTTCTAACGCGGCGCGAGTTCCAGGATCGAGTGCTCCAGTGTGAAACCCAGTGCGTGCGTGGATGGTGTGATAAACGCCGGCTCAGCGTTGCAGGAGCGAAGAAGTGTTGCCGGAATCCGTCGTCACTGGTGTCTGCAATCATGGCGGAGCCCGACACAAAAGTGGACCGGTCCGATCCGGACCTGAAATATTTGTCAGTGGACAAGTCTGCGTTCAATGATCCGGCTACGCAGGCCGAGTGGACGCAGAAGAGGCTGGTGTGGGTGCCGCACGAGAACCAGGGCTTCGTCTCGGCCGGCATCAAGGGCGAGCGCGGCGATGAGGTCGAGGTGGAGATCGCCGAGACGGGCAAGCGGATTTTCGTCGCCAAGGATGACATCCAGAAGATGAACCCGCCCAAGTTCGACAAAGTGGAGGATATGGCCGAGCTGACTTGCCTGAACGAGGCCTCGGTGCTGCACAACATCAAGGACAGATACTACTCCGGCCTCATCTATGTGAGTATAGGTTAGGTGACGTCGCGCCGGCGTACCGGCCGGGAGGGCCGGGCGGTTATGTTGCACGGGCAGCCCAGCCCAGCCCGTCCCCACCCCAACCGGGCCTCCCAGCCCAGCCCAGCCCGGTATGCCGGTCAGCGCCCCGAGCCGCCGGGGCTGGGCTGGGCTGAGTGAGCTGAGCAGAGCCACCGTGTGCCATTGCCAAGGAATTGCGTCGAGAAAAGGGATTCCACTCGTCCCAGACAATGTTGACGACGGCCCCCAGGCGTGATGCACGGCCGCAGGGCTTAGCCCCGGGTGTGGCTCTGGGGGATCCGTGCTGAGGAATGGGGCTGCCTAAAGTGGATTAAGTTGACAGAGTGTTGGGATTAATAATCTGGCTACAGTCCGGGAAGTGTTGCCTGGGTCCATTCTGCCAGTGAATGGATGGGATAGGGTTGCGGCGAAGCAAATTGCACTCATTTTGCATGCATGCACTGTGTGGCAGTTTGATTTGAGCAACGTTGTTTCACTGTAGCTATAAATGTAAAATTTATTGGGTACAAACTATCCCGCTTAGTAGTTGTTATCTAAGAATATTTATATTCCATTTCAATAGCACGATAGCTGCAGAATTTCCCATTAAAAATGCAATGAATGAACTGTTCCTTTTGTTTTTGGCATTGGTTTCATAGACCATTCCCCAAATGAATGAGCTTGCTGCTAAGAATTTTCACCTATTAAGGACATGGAGCCAGTCAGTTTTCATTATATGTTAAACATCTTTATCTTTACCTAAATTGAATGAATGGGATTGAGATTTGTATGTAATTTATTTCACAACTCAAACAGATGACTATATGAGACCGTATTGCAGAAATGTATTGTCACTTCTATTTTTAGTTCATATGGCCAGTTATCTTTGAGTGCTTGCCATCTGCAATCCACATAGCAACTGTTTTTAGCGTTGTTGGATACCCTATTCCTGCACCTCATTTTTTAAACTATCTTTTTTTTTATTAAGTTGCGTTGTATTGGTCCTCTTAAGCCCCAATGAATGATGGGATGTCCAACATGTATGATTTTGCTTGTGCATTTCCGTCAAACTGCTACTGGTTTTGAGCTGGCCTGTGCCGGGCCCCGGGCCTAGCCGCGCCGCATCTGCGAAGAGCTTTGGCACAATGTGGACATGTTGGTTGTCTCCTTTCTGTGAACTGGCTTGAGAGACAGTGCTGCTCTGTGCCGCTTGGCATCCAGGGCTTGGAATCGAATGGCTGCTGATTCAGACGCTCGTTGCTTGCCTGGCTGGCCGCCTGCCTCGCCCACTGTGTAAACAGTTTTTGTGACGTTGCGAAACAGCCTATGCCGGCCTAAGTAAGTCCTTTACTCAGTTCGGAGATAGAGGGCCTGACGTGGGCGTGGTAGCGCGCTCGCGCTCCCTGTAGGAAGAGATAATGAGAAAGGGGCAGCACTGACTATTTTGAGAGGCTTAAGGCTTCCAATGAAATTAAATGACGCGTATCGTTCGAGAGAGCAACGTCACATGTCCTCTTCAAGTGGAGACTTAAGATGTGTGTTATCGCGTCCTGGATGTTGTGCCAATATCAGGAGTTCTTATTATTTTTCCCATCATACAGCCGCCTGTTTCCCACTATGTCACGAAGGCCGCGGTGAACTGGAAAATCGTGGGAATGGACTAGCATGCCGACAGGTAGTTGGCGGGCACCCTGTTTTTTTTTCTTTTCGTTCGAGTGTGTGGGCGTGTGTGGCCGCGCTTCTGAGGTAACAGCTGAACGATGTCGGTGAGGAGCCCTAGCCCCTCTTCGGCGGCGGTGCCCCAGCCCCAGCGGTGCTCTCCCCGGGCACCAGGGTACCCACCAGACGACCGGGTAGTATACACATACCCAAGACTGCTGCTGCTGCTGCGCCGCACCGCGCCCGCCGCCTGGCGCGGCTCGACACGGCGGGGCGCGGGGCGCGGTGTGCTCACGGCGCAGCGCCGCCTCCTGGTGCCGGTTCACCGGTCGCTACGCTCATGCGACGGGACGCGGTGCGGCGGGACGCTCTGCTGCTCGGTGCGGCGCGGCGGCAGAGGCGCAGCCCGAGTTCATCTTCACTTTCGACGACCAAGGTCGTCTCCTTGCTGCGCCGCGTTGCACCGCGCCCCGGCCGCGCTGCAGCCGCTGCACCGCGGGGCTGCAGGGCCGGCAGCGCCGGCAGGGCGAGGGCCTAGCGCGGCCAGGGCCCGTGGGGCAGGTCAGGCCCCAGGGCCGCGGCCAGTTTGACAACAACGTCGCCGTCGGCGGCCCCTCCGCGATGGTTGTGAAGGCGGCGGTCGTATTTTTAGACGACTTTCTTCTTCAGTTTGGGGTGTCGGCGGCCGCGCCGAGGGCCGCCGCCGTCGGCCCGCCGTCGCTCGCGGCCGGCTCTTTGCAAATATAAACCGAAAACGACGACGACGACACCCTGCTTTGCCTCGGTGCCGCCGCCGCCGCCGGTGTCCGGGCTGCAGGCAGTACATCGCGCAGGGTCTGGGCGCGGGTATTCCCGGGCTGGGGGGCGGGGGCGACGTCGCGTTTGGCTGTGTGGCTGTGTCCCGCGCGAGCTGGCTCGTCGGCCGTTGTCAGGAGGCATTGACGGCCGAGGCGTGCAGTGCAGTCCCACACCCCATCCGGCCTGTATGACGGTGACACCCGACGACATGGACTCCGCCGCCGCCGTCGACTCTAGTTGTTGACGGCCGCGCGCCCGTCGAGCAGGACATGACGCAGGGCATCGCGGCGGCCATGTCGCTGACCCCATGGTCCTGGGCGCACTTACCCAGGAGCAGCACGACGGCCTCTCGTCAGAGGCGCGCACCCACACACACACTGGGTGAAGGCGCTGGAGTCAGGGCTCGGAGGAGAAGTGCAGCAGCTTGTGAGGGCCGCCCTCCGTTTTATTGGGGTCAACTTGTTTGATTGTGTCGCACGCGTGCCGTGTCGACTGCCTGCGTTGCGGGGAGGAGGAGGAGGAGGGGGTGCACCACAGCGCCGCTCGGGTCCCTAATGAGGCCCGCGTATGTCTTTGCATATCGGCCATCAGGTGCCGCCGAGGCGTGACTCTGGCCGCGCCACGCCACGCCACGCCGCGAACATGACACCGTGATCCCCTCGCCCCGACGTGTCTGGCGGGCCCCGCGGGGGGCCGGGCCGGCCGGGCCCTGCCGGGGTGGCTAAGTGTGCGACGCGTGGGTGGGTGGGGAGGGCGGCGCGCGCTAAGTGGTCCACCCGGGGCCCCCTCGGGACGGGTATCGGATTCGCACACACCACCAGGGCCACACGGTCATACCGGCCGCTATGGGGACCTCAACCATGGAGTAAGTAGTAAGTACTTACTCCATGACCTCATCCCGGTGTGGTATGGCAACATGCAGGGCTGCTCGGCGGGTGCGCGGGTACACTTATTGCCGGTCCGCTTCTTGGACTCGAGCAGCGCGCGCACCCGCCAGGTGACTCACCTGCCGAGCTGCCCTTCGCTTTGGCGCGGAAACGCCTCGTTGGCTCGTTGGCGGTGTTCTTCCGTCCGGTTCGCTATTCCGGTCTGCTTGGCCGCCGCGCCGGGCCGGTCGAGCTTCGTCGTGGCGTGCTGCGCGGGCACGGAGGAGTGTGAAGCGCCCAGAGGAAGGTCATTGGCGGCCGCTCCGCGTCCCGGTGACGAGTGGATGAGCGCCGCCGCCGCCGCGCACCTGCTGGCTGCCCCGCGAGAGGAGTCCTGCGCGCACGCAACACGTGCACGTGCGCACGCCCGGGGCGGCCTTCGTGCACGCTTGGGTGCGCTAGCTACCGCGAAGTGCGCGAGCGTGCGCGCGTGCGTAACTGGGATGTTGTTGGGCTCTTCTCTGTGAGTGGTGGAATAAGTTGAGCGTCGTGCGCAGTCAAAGGGGTCGACGACGACGTTCTACAGCCGGGGAGCAAACGTGTCAATGCGGGGCTGACGAGGGGAAGGGTTTGTCAAAGCCGGGGCGGGGCACTGCTCCGCCCCGGCCGAATGGGTGACGTTTCCGCTTCCTCCATAAACAAACACGCTTGTGCCGAGCTTGTGGTGCTGGGCCGCCCCTCTGGCCCCGGGCCAGCCGCCCCGGCGACGCGGCGGGGGGCGACCGAAATGGCAGCTTTTGCGACGGATTCCCCATTGAGGGGCGGCCGGCTCCTCCCGGTTGTCATCGGCGCGGACACGACCTGCCTCACTCTCGCGCTCGGCCCCGCGCCGCCCGTCGTGTTGGGAGGGAAGGAAACCTCTTGACGGGGGAGGCGGGAGGGAGGGAATCCGCTTAGACCCTCGCGCACAAGGCGCGGACACGGGACGACCAGCGCGCCGGCCGGCCGCCGGGGTCGTTGTGGGGCTCCTGGGGCGTCAACACACGCCTGCAACGAGTCCTTGAGCCTCTCTGTGTTCTCGCCGCCATGCCACACCGTATGGCGCGCTGGCGCGGAGGGCTGCCTCTGGCCCCGTTCCTCGCGGGGCGCGCGGGGCGCGGGGTGGGGGGCAGCGGGGTCGCTGATGACGGCACGCCGAGGAGTTTTATGTCCATGTAAGGAGTGTTCCGAAGCGACGCCGCACCGCGCCACGTCACGCCGCGGGGCCCACTGACACACACTCACTCACACACACACGTTATGCGGAGCGGAATGCACACGCTTGGCGCACACAGCATGGCCCTGCCCCGCCACGCCCTACCCGGTCACCTTACGTGATTGCCTGAGAATGGAGTTGAATGGTGCGGCGGCTCCTGCCCGACGGGAGCCCCGGCCGGGACCCGACCTCGTTTCGTCCTCGCCGTGCTGCGGGCCGGGCGGGGCTGAGCGGCCTGGCTCCTGGAACAACAACAACAGCAGCAGTGGCAGCAGCAGCCGACTCGTCTGATAAGGCTGCGCCGTGCACCGGGGCTGCCGTGTGGGGTGGCTCGTGGGAGAGCCGATGGGACCAGCATGTCGTCTACATGACTGTCATGGGGCTTCGGTGTGGGGCGGGGCGCGGCGCGGCGGGTACTGGTAGCAGCAGCGGCGGCGGCGGCGCTCGGCGTGGCCGGCCGGGGACAGACGGTGTCACAGCTACTACGGCGGCTTAGAAAGCGTCGGAGGCGATATGAAATGTAGTACGACGGTCTGCTCCTCCGCGCGCCGCAGCGTCACGACCCCCGGCCCGACCCGGCCCGACCGCGGCTGCAGCTGCTGATGCTGCTGCCGCTGCACTTCCCTCGGATAAGGCGCGTGGCCCCGCCGGCCTGGCCTGGCCTGGTTGTCGGGATTATTGGGGAGTAGTAAAAATACCACTGGTACACTCTTTCCAAAAGCGGTGCGTGTCGTGGTATGAGCGCGGCCCTCGCTGCGCCGCGGCCGTGCCCCTCCAACCTCAACTAGGGTTACGCCCCGGCACGGCTGCCGGCCCGGCCCGGCGCGGTATTAATTTGAAGCCGGAGGTGTTGTTGCCTGTGATTACCGGCGCTGCTGCTGCTGCCGCCGCCGGGCGAGGGGCTTAACGCCGCGTACTGAAGCCTTCCGCTCTGCCCGGACACGTCGGCGTGTGTTATTGGCACGTCGGCGTCGTTATCGGCGGGGAGGGCGGCGGCAGGACGCGGTGCGGTCCCCCCCTTGAGCGGCGGCCCGCGGGGCTCTCTGGGTGCGGGCGGTGATGTCACGCCCTGGGCCGCCCGGCCGGCTGTCCTTGGCCGCGAGGAAGGTCACCGCCGCGAGAGTCCTGGACGGCAGAGAGGATACGTGTGTGTACACGGCACTGCTGGGGCCGGCCGGCCGGCCGACGCGGCGGGAGGTCGGCTCGTACCCGGCATGAGGAGGAGGAGGAGGTGGAGGAGGACTTGAAGGGAGAGAGGAGGCGGGCGAACGGGCTGGCTGGCTGTGTGGCCCCGGTCGTCTTCCTTCTCCGTACGCCGGCGAGAGGGAGAAAATTGAAACCGTTAGCTTGATGGCATGTCGTGTCCGTCTCTCTCTCTCGCTCCTGTCTCCCCGTTTCCTACCTCTCGTCTCCGCCCTGCTCGTGCGCATCACATGTGTCGGTACTATCAGCTGCTCGGAGCACCGCGATGGTGTTCCGTGGCGTTCCCGCGGACGAGCCGGCTGCATGAGCTGGCTCATTGGAATTTGCTCCTGGCTGGTGGCCGCGGGTCGGGAGAGAAAGAGAGAGAGACAGCGATAGGGGAGAGCGGGAGGGGAGGTGCCGAGCGTTGACCGCTGCTTATCAACAAGCTCCGCGTCGTCGTCGTCGCCCTCGGCCCCTCTCCCGCGGGGCCCTCCACGACGTCCTGCTGCTGCTGCAGCTGCTGCGGAGAGAGGCGCCCATGCCGGGCCATGTGTTTGCTCTGACCAAATTTGGCCACGATTTGGGAACGCTGTATACACGCGGGGCAAGAGAGGCAGTAGTGAGAAGCAGTAGATGAGGGGGGGGGGGGGGGGTGGAGAGAGGCGTGACCGGCTGGCCGCTGCCGCCAGGTGGCGTGGGCGGCGGCGGCGTCGGGACAACTGTAACCCGAGACATACGCCGTATAAGAAAGTTGATAATGACAAGTTTTAATCTCCGGCCCGGTCGGGCTCATTGGCTGGCGCCCCCGAGGGCCCGGGGGCGAGGTCGGCAGCAAGTAAGTCAGTCTCGCGCACGCTGTGGGGACACGCAACAAACAGCTGCAGCAGCGACGCGGACACGTTTGTGTGACCTTTTCCGCTGCTCTGCGCGCTGCAGTTCCGACCACCACCACCGCCTGTCCCCTCGCCTCGTACTCCATATTGCGAATCGCGTCGCCCACCTCTTGACTTCCAGGACGCAGTAGTATCAGACGTTAACGAACGCACTCTGCACTCGCGGAGCCGTGGGCGTGCGTGTGCGTGGCGCTGCCACCTGTTAAGGCGCCGCTATACTACACGCCCCCCTCCTCCCACCACCACGGTGACCAGATCGGGTCGTTCGAGCGGGCATTTATGCAGATTCCTTGTTATTGCCTATTAGCGCGTCAGCGGCGCGGGCCCGCGTGCTCTACCGTCAGAGCTGGTCGCGATGGTGTGTGCCGAGCTGTACGGACATGAAAGATTATCCGCATAGCTAAATCAATAACAACTTATTTAGCTATGTACCTTAATTTTTATCTGGCGCTGTAGCCAGTCGTTTTTTTTATACGCGTCGTGATTATGACCCACTTGTTTGACAAAATGTGACTCAGGGCGTCGGAATGTGCACGGCAGCAGTACATAAACCGCAGCTGGCAGGGCCGCGGCAGGGCAGGGCGCGGCGCGCTGCTGCAGGCTACACCCGCGTGTCGCGCGATTAGGAGGTGAGGCATAGAGCAGCAGGTGGACGCGATGTGCTGTCCTTATCGACGACGTGCTCAAAGCAAATGAGCCCGCGGAGTGCGCGCGCGCCCGCGCGGGGCGCCGTGCGTGCGGCTGCATACGGGTTGTAACCGGCACGGGTTACGCCCTCCTGCGGAGGCAGGCAGGAGAAGGGCGGCGGCGTCGTGTCGTCCTGGTGACGGCGGCGCCCTCCCGCCCCGCCCGGCCCGGGCGCGGCGCCCTGCCCACGGACCAGGCACCGGGGTATTGAAATGCTATCTGGCCCACGCCCTGCGCCTCGCGACGCCACGCCCTTCCTTCTCGGACTGGATTCGTATTCAAATAAGACTTGCTCCGCGGGGCGGGGCCGCGCTGCGCACCCTGACCACGCCGGCCGGCTGGCCCGAGCCCCGAGCCCCGCGTGGAAGAGGAGCCGTGCACCGCCGGGGCAGGGGAGGCGGGAGGGGGTTGGGGAGGAGCCCGGCCGCCGCCCGGCCTGCCTCTGGCGGCGAGCACTGCCCGGACGGACTCCCCCGGAATGTGGGGCCCGTTCAGACAGCCAGTCAGCCGTAGGTCCGACGGGCCCCTCAGTATGTGTGTGTTGAACCGCTCCCTCTGCCTCGTTCATAGCTTTCGTTTGCTCGCTTCTTTTACTCGGAGGAGGAGGAGGATGAGGAGGAGAGAAGCCGAGAAGCCGAGCCCCAGTCACTCGGGCGTAGCGGAGGAGGAGGAGGTGGAGGGCGGGCTGGGCTGCGGTCCCATTGACCCATGACGACCCATGGCGAGGACGATCGGATCGGCCCCAGGCCGTGGTGTCCTGCTCGCAGGACGGTTACCTGCGCCTGAGCGCCATACTATCGCCAGGGCCGAGTGGAGTGAGTCAGTGGGTGCGACGTGGCGCGCGCGGGTGGGTTGTTGCAGGTGCCGGGCGGCGCCCGCATGCGTCACCTGCCTGCTGCTTTCTCTAGGCCGGTTGGGTTAATCTCCCCCCTGTGCGGACTGGCCCCGGCCCGCCCGCGCACCCACCATCCGGACCAACTTGCAACCCAGCCGAATGTTTTAGTACTGAGCCTCGTCGTCGGAATGTCAGGCCCGTGTACCTCCACCACGACTCCCTCTCCCTTCCCGTCCGCCCTGTAGCAGCAGCAGCTTTATTGGTTTGGCGCCCCGCACCACCACCACCACTTACACCTTGTTCGTCGCTGAGGATGTCGTCAAGAGGACGCTGGCCCGCGCGAGGTGTCGGTCTATTTGCATATCCCCACATTGCGCCCCGCTTGCTTTGCCCGCCCCCTACTCCTTCCCTCTCCCTCTGAGTGAATGGGACGGGGGGGGGGGCAGGTGCGTTTTGTGCTGCAGCCACCTGCCCGGCCAGCCTGCGGCGCCCGCCGGGGACTTCTTCCTCCCCCTCATCGTGTTGTTTCCGCCGGACTTCTTTTCTGCCAACAACACCCCTAGTCCTCCTTCATTTACTCCAACAACGACAGTTTCCCACAGTTTTTTGTTTTCTTGTTGCCTTGCCCTATGGGGTGAGTCCGCGTTGCCGGCCAAACCGGCCGCGGTCCACTCGCGGTCCGCGCCGCGCGCGCCGTTTCCCTCGCTTCGTTTATTGAGTGATTTTAGCCGCACAGAAGAACCGGTTGTCTCGTCGCGGTTGTGAATTTTTCATCCCATCCTGGGAGAGTTATGACGTGTCCGGGGCCCGGCCGGCCGGTCGGCCAGCCGCCGCCGCGCACCGCCGCGCCTCCTCCTCCGCCTCACCGCCACGCCCAACTTGTTGCTGATAGAGCACCGGCGCGCAGACACCCGAAACCGGGCGGGGCGGGGCGGGGCGGGGCA
>NW_026269581.1:10703-11017 GCF_000697945.3 Frankliniella occidentalis | reverse complement strand
TCGTGGCCGAGATAAAGGAGATGCTTACCAACCCTAGGTGAGTAGCGAAGTGTGCACGTACACTGAGGCCGAGGGGGCGACAACTCCGGAAAATCATGTGTGTACACATCAAAATGGAGAAGTTGAACCGAGTTGAACCCGCGACTGAGGCTAAAGCTCGCGGCCCGCCCGCGGATCTGTGGGTAGGCAACCCATCCGACGCACGAGACTCACCTGCTTGCTCTTGATTCCGCAGGTACCTCAAGGCCGCGAGGCACACCCGCACGCTGATCCACGACCAGAAGGAGACCCCCCTGGAGCGCGCCGTGTGGTGG
>NW_026269581.1:5362-5893 GCF_000697945.3 Frankliniella occidentalis | reverse complement strand
CACCCCATGAACTTGTGGCAGCGCGCCTGGACCCTCTTTCTCCACGCGCACTCCAAGTTGACGGTCTGGTGGCGGCGGCCCGTGCAGGACAGCCTCATCAAAAGGTTCTTCGGTGACAAAGCTCCGAGAGTGGAACAACTGAGGCAGCATGTGCACGTGGCCCTCGTCAACGAGAACCCCGTCCTGGAGGCCGCTAGACCCTTGCCGCCGAGCCTCATCCCCGTCGGCGGCATGCACGTCAAACCCGCCGACCTGGGCAGGATCCCGTCGGTGAGTCGACTTGCACAGGTGCAGCAACACCTGCTGCGCGTGAAGGACTCGATAGCCGATAAGGTCGCGCTACGCACACACTTCACTTGCAGACGAGTATTCCTGCATTGCTTTACTCCTGATCCTACCCCGATCGTAGTTCTGACAATCACGCTGACCGATATTTGCAGGACCTGCGGAAATGGATGGATGAAGCGAAGGACGGCTTCGTATTTGTGTCGTTCGGATCTATTATAAAAGGGAAGGATATTGATCTCGTCA
>NW_026269581.1:0-396 GCF_000697945.3 Frankliniella occidentalis | reverse complement strand
TCCGAGATGAAGCACGCCTCGCCAGCCCGGGCCGTCGCGCCAAAGAACGTCGCGGTCCTCGTGGCCACCATGTTCCTCCCGCTCCTGCTCATGCAATGCATCTCTTCGGCAGCGTCAGAAGTGAAGACGACCGCGGCTGCCCCTGCTGCTGCTCTTGCTGCGACTCCTGCTGGTGCTCCTGCTGCTGCCCCTGCTGCGGCTCCTGCTGGTGCTCCTGCTGCAGCAGCAACTCCCGCCCGGAAGCCGCTGCGCATCCTCGCCATCATGACGGTGGGCACCATGAGCCACCACATCTGGATGTCAGCGCTAACGGTGGAGCTCGCGAAGCGCGGCCACCTCGTCACCTCCATCGACATCCACGAGCACAGCGAGAACCCTCCCACCCTCAACACGACC
>NW_026269580.1:11368-11952 GCF_000697945.3 Frankliniella occidentalis | reverse complement strand
GAAGTGGGCCCACGCGGAACCATGCTTTCTTTGGTGGAGCCAGTGTTCCAAAACCTTGCCCGGCTTTGAACTTGCTCTGCACTCACGTGCACTCGGACGCCCTCATCCTGCACCCGATTTGCACTCGTTATGCACTTGACCGTGCAATTGTAACGCACTCGCCCTGCACTCGTCTTGCACGCGCGTGCGCGCTCGCTCTGCACTCTATACGCACTCGACACGCACTCGCTCTGAACTCGATTTATTTTTAAAGGGGTAGTGTCTGTGTTGCAAAGTTTAATGCCACAATACAACTTCCAGCTGAAGAAACTCACGAATTTTGGAGACTTACTAGATGCAGACAGATGATTTTACATGACCTATCGTGCATGATCAACGCATATGTATCGCCAATGACGCTGTCTTTCGTAAGTTAATTTTAAAATATTTTTTGTCACAGGGCTCCTTTTCTTATCATTGTAGTAACTTTTACTTTACTTTCAACGTCACAGTTACAACACGTAAATTTTATAAGGAATCTCTTTACAACTGGTTATTAATATAGGTTGTCCAAACTGAAACAAAATTTAATCGAATAGTCAAAG
>NW_026269580.1:5880-6403 GCF_000697945.3 Frankliniella occidentalis | reverse complement strand
CGTCTTTATGAACAAAGTGGTCATTTTCACCGTGTGTTCGTCGAAAAAACAGTCTAGCGCCCAAACGGTGCAAGATAGAGTAAAACAGACAAAATTTTAGCCAAAAAGAGGTTCTATTTTAACGAGTTAGCCTTTGGGCGACCATTATAAAAATCCTACTCTTCAGAACAACCCCTGTTACTTTGTTCCCCCCTTTGACTCCCTTTGTTAGGGGTGGTTGCCATGATTAGCACCAGGCGTTTCGTTGTCGAGGAGTGACCCCTAAGTATAATTTGTAGACCTCTAGCTCGTCTCCTTCCTCTTAAACGGACGACAAACGGACACGAGAGCGGTTGCATAAGTTCGCATTAATGCCTTTTTAAAAGCAGAAGGCCAGACTAAAAAGAGGATAGTAAAGGAATCAAGGAAAGGAAGAAGAACGCGCGGATGCAGTGATGATGAGGCGCTAGAGATGAGCCATCATGCCACTTCGAATTTGAACGAACTTGAACAAAATTGGTCTAAAAATCTTCGAACGAACACG
>NW_026269580.1:0-575 GCF_000697945.3 Frankliniella occidentalis | reverse complement strand
AAGTCACACAGGGATGGAGGAGGGCAGTGGGGCCAAGCGCAGCTCTGGGCGCTCCACTAGCTGGTGACAGAAAGAGAGAACGGAGCTTTAGAAGGTTTCCTGCGGGGGCGGAGGAAGGAGAAGAGGGAGTGACAGTCCTGCGGGGGCGACGGAAGGAGAAAGACGGCCGCGGTGCAGAAGGACCAAGGGATGGAAACAAGCGCGGGGAGCAGAGGCTGCACAGGAACGGAGGAGGGCAGTGGGCCAAAGCGAAGCTCTAGCCGCTCCACTAGCTGGTGACAGAAAGAGAGCACGGAGCTTTACAGCGATTCAGGCAGGGGCGCAGGAAGGGGGAGAGGGCGTTACGAAAATTTCCAAAACAGACGAATGAAGGGCTAGAGTGGGGCAAGAACGCTACGGTATGGCGTGGCACAGAGAAATGTAGCTCTGGCAGGTCGAACTGACAGACTCAAATGGGCTGCACACGGTGACACAGCTGCAGTGCAGTAAGGCGGAGGGGGACGGACAGGCGCAAGGCGGCGACGCAGGATGGGTGACGGGGGCAGTGGGTCAGAGTGGAACAGGCGCGAGCAGGC
>NW_026269579.1:10341-10662 GCF_000697945.3 Frankliniella occidentalis | reverse complement strand
TTGAGGATTTCGCTCTAAAAACAGTGTTTTTCACCGTTTTAAGGGGGTATTTTTCAATTTGCAATATGGTCATATAGTGATCTTAAATCAGCTTTTTAAAACAAATCTAAATATGTGCTACTTAAATTTGCAGCTATTGATCCAATTTTCAGCTGTTTGGAATGACCCTCTTCCTGAAGAGCCACACATGAAAGACTGTCATTTTTGAAATCTACGCACCCGATTTACCCAGGTTCCACTCTCAAATATTTTATTCCCACTTTTCGCCATTTCATCCCACTGTGCATCGTCTTTGGCCTGTACTGCCTCTCGCTGCCTCTG
>NW_026269579.1:5154-5478 GCF_000697945.3 Frankliniella occidentalis | reverse complement strand
CCACGCTCAGCCCCACGCTCAGCCCCACGCTCAGCACGCTCAGCCCCACGGACAGCGGCGGCAGCAGCACCCGGGCGGAAGGATCACAAGTTAAAGTATAGTACAAACTGCAGTGGTCGAACTGCACTCACAAAAACGCAGTTATATCGTAGTCCATCGCCACTCTGAGAAACTAAATCATTTCCATTATTGAGTGCTTTTCTGAAATGAAGACACTCCATACTAGTTTTGTATGCAGACCTGTACACACGTTAGTAGTTACGGACTACAGTTGCGACTCCAGTTGAGACTTCATTTTGACAATGGTGTATCAATGGTCGTCAA
>NW_026269579.1:0-362 GCF_000697945.3 Frankliniella occidentalis | reverse complement strand
TAAGCGCCACAACAAGGTGAGGTCAATGAAATAATGAACTTATTGATAGCGAAGGAACGTTCTTTGGCTAAAGTAGAAGTGTTGCGACACTCGATTAAATTTTGTGAAATTTCATCTACAGGGACCAAAGGGAGGACCCAAACCTCCACATCCTCCTCCGGGTCCACAAGGGTTGAAGACCTAAATTGCTTTCGGTGAGTTTCAGGAAGAATTTCATGTTCTTGCGAACATACGGAGGTTGTTTTATTTCCATTTTTGACCACTAGACAAGAATTCTGTGAATTTAGAAATTGAAATTAGGACTACTTTTCATCATTGACCTATGATTCCGGGTCTGGTTTCGGATTTTATTTTTACTCTCG
>NW_026269578.1:9502-10019 GCF_000697945.3 Frankliniella occidentalis | reverse complement strand
TTCACCTTCGACGACTGCTCCTCAGTGCTTCGTCAGTTGCCCCCTTCACAAGCGAAAATATTCAGTCTCACGATTGGAGCGTCCCCTTTCCTCCCCTCACCATCTTTCCTCCCCTCCTCGGCGGGCTCTGCGGTGCGGACCTGGGCCGGGATGTTGTGCCTTCCTGTCGGTTCGTTTGGAGCCTTTTCAACGATCTTGCCGGGTCCTCCCTCCTCCCCCGCCGCGGCCCCGCGCCCAACTCTGACCTGTGCTTTGCTCGTTTGCTCTGCTCACCCCCTGGGCCCCGGCCGGCGGCCCCGTCTCGTAGTCGGCACAGTTCGGTTCGCATCGCCTTTGCCCCTCCCCACCCCTGCACCAACTTAGAGATATTATTCCGGATTGTGTTGTACGCGCCAGGGGCGTTGGTGGTGGGGCGTAGCGGTCGCCCTCTGCTGTCCAGGGGCACTTTAGCTTGTTTGCGTTCAGCAGCCCCTCCCTCCCCTTCGAAGCGGCGCACGGGCCTAATCGCATTCGCAGT
>NW_026269578.1:4727-5161 GCF_000697945.3 Frankliniella occidentalis | reverse complement strand
CTGTTGTCTCCTTTATTATTCTCATCCTAAAACTTGTTGAAGAAAGCGCGGTGCGACCTGGTTATACTCGTCGAGATTGGTGCGCCTGAATCCTACACACTAAATGGCGAGGGACAATTTTTGTACGTAGGCTGGATGTGTCTTTGAGCACATCTAAACCAAATGCAAATTTGCATCCAAGTCACATACAAAATACAGCATTTGTACCTAGCCTAGGTACACTTTGTACCTCTGTACAGACAAATTTGTATCTGATGAAGATGTGCTCAAAGACACATCTAACTAAGGTACAAAAATTGTCCCTCCCCATTTAGAGTGTAGGCACAGTAATATATTACAATTAATGATGCCAGAGAGGAGGCTGGGCTGGACCACACCGGCAGTGTACTGGATGCGAAATGAATAAGCTTTCGCTCGCCTGCGCGGTGCCGATA
>NW_026269578.1:0-575 GCF_000697945.3 Frankliniella occidentalis | reverse complement strand
CGGACCAAAAGATTTGAAGAATTTGAACCAAAAGTGACCGTTTGAGACCAGGTCCGCATCAAATATCGAAATTTGGCGATAAGTGGGACGCCCTAACGTAACGCGTCGCCGCCGCGGTGTGAAATTGTAACCGAACGCGATGAGAAGCTGAAGGGGAACAGGGGGAGGGGAGGGGGTAGCACCCTCCCCTGTCTTCTCCACAGGTTGGGAATGTGTGTGTCTTTGCCTAGCATTTCCTGTCGCACAGGACGAGATGAGCGCCACCCTCAGCACGACCACGCTGGAAACGCAAGTGTGTGATTTGTCGCACACTTGCATGTGTGTGAATACCCATTTGTACACTAAACGCAGTAAAGGTGTGAATTTTTCCTTAACTCACACCCTTGTGCCAAATGGCGTTCACGCACTTTCGCGTGTGCGAAAATCACAGACTTGCGTTTCCTGTGCAGTGCAAGGTCTCGGCGAGTGCCCGTGGGTCGCGTGGAGTAGCCCCGGTCCCCGGCCGTCGCACTGTGGTCCAGCGGAGGGGCCGCGCTGCTCGGCAGCTGCCGGCTGGCTCACCAGCAGCCCGGCGT
>NW_026269577.1:3963-4304 GCF_000697945.3 Frankliniella occidentalis | reverse complement strand
TTACGACATCCCGGCACTAAAAAAATAAAAATAAAAAATAGCCATGTTGTTGTCGTCATCGTGACAAGAAATTTTTACAGTGGCATGGTCTGCATTGGGCCTTCTAGCTGGAACAGATTCAGCATCGGGCATCGAAACGTTTCGCCGACACATTCGCCATGCGCTGTTAAAAGGTCGTCTCGCGTGGCCGGCCCAGATAGCGCACGCACGACACATGTTACAAAACGTTTTTTATAACACGCGGCCCTTTTTCTCTCGATGTGGCGCGCCGCGCGACCGGATCGCAGCTGTCGATAACGCTTTGGTTATTTGCAAACCCGCGGCGTAACCCCAAACCCCCC
>NW_026269577.1:2065-2833 GCF_000697945.3 Frankliniella occidentalis | reverse complement strand
CTTATTTTCCGGAGAGGGTTGTTTCCAGGCTGGTGGTCAAATTAATCGCCGGCGCCGTGAACGACTTTCTCTCCTCTCCCCTCCCCTCCCTATGCCCTCCTCTCCCCCCTTCCTCCTCCAATCTGAGCCAGACACTGGCGCGGCACGTGCTGTGGCGCGGATGGCACAACAGAGAGAGTGTCGTACACAGCTATTTTAAGTTTAACTTCTCTCTTTGTCAATAAATAAAGCAGTTTGTATTAGGAATCAAGGTTTAACCGCCTGACTTGTCTGGAGTGAGTGGCGACAAAGAGGTTCGACAGAAGTGGGGAGCGCGAGGGACGTTCTATTTGAAACAATTGCAGACCGTTTGCTAAGATTTTCGCTTTGAAATCCATATTGCGTTCTTTAACTGGACGCCAAGAATTGGCCTCCTATGACGCGAAAATTTGGCGTTCTACAGAGAACGCCAATATTTTGGAATCATGAGACGCCCACCCATTTACAGTGATGTAGTATCCAGAGGAGGAATTTGTGAATTCTGCAGGATGAGTTAATTCAAAAAGTACTGAGAGCGCGTGAGAACAGTCTGGCAAATGCGTGCCCTCTCAGTCCTTCCCCCGGTCTGCTGCGACAAGCGACATGCTCTCTGGTTTTTTCGTCTTGCTCAGACACACACACACGACCCGAGCGTTGGCGGGAGTGCCGTATAGGGTAGGGGTGGTGACTGACTGGGGCGACCTCCGGCCAGCCAGGCGAGGAAGGAGGGGGAAGAACCCGGGGGTGGGG
>NW_026269577.1:0-635 GCF_000697945.3 Frankliniella occidentalis | reverse complement strand
GAGCGGACTAGCTCGAAAAAGATCGGCGCGTGTTCGGGCCAGGCGGGCGGTGGGAGGGCGATGCAGAGCGGGCGGTGCAGCCGGGGTGGGCACTCCGTGTGTGCATAGGGGGTGCGGGGCGGCTGGGGCGGCTCTCCAGAAAGTAATTTCATTACGCTGTGGAGAGCGGGGCCGGCGCGGCGGCCCCCTGCTGCTGTCGTGCTCTCCAGCTCCAAGCGCGGGCTTGTCACAGTCTCGAGCGGCGGAGTTACTCGTCAGGTACTCTCTTGAGCGGAGCGAGAGAGAGAGAGGGAGGGGAGAGAGAGAGAGAGAGAGAGAGAGAGAGAGAGAGAGGAAAAGAGAGATGGACGCGTCACCAACATTTATCCGGGCGCGGCGCCGGAGATTTCTTGGAATTAGTCTGCTCAGTTAGAGCAAGTGTCGCGAAAGCACGGGGCGCGGTTTAAGGTTGTTTCAGCGGCGCAGCAGGGGGGCGTTGCCCCGTGGTTGACAGCTCAGCGGGTGTCTCATCATCGCCAGGGCAGGGGGGGTGGGTAGGGGGAGACACGTGGCAAATGGCGTGCTATGTGGCATGCACGCGTGGAACCCACGTGGCGTGCACACGTGGAGGAGCGGAACACCGGGGGGGGGGGGGG
>NW_026269576.1:12297-13750 GCF_000697945.3 Frankliniella occidentalis | reverse complement strand
TCAACAAAAAATATAAGTAGATCATTTCAATTTATTTTGCATTTTTAGTACAACTTACGTGTGATTTAACTTCAGTCAAATCCTGCTCAGCGTAAGACGCAGTGATGAGAAACATGTCATCCACCCCAAGGCCGAGGGCGAGGAAGGGCACAATCTGGGTGGTGGACGCGTTGAACGCGATGCCCAGCAGTGCACAGAAGCCCAGCCCCGCGGCGACCGTGATGGAGACGAGCACCACCCCGGCGATACCGACACCCGCCTGCGACCTCACGGGGTCCTGCCAGCGCAGCAAGGACACTCCGGCATACACCAGCTGAAATCAGACACAAGAGGTCAGTACTGAACATGTGCGGACTCCCCCTTCCAACTGATCGAGTCCACGACGCACCATGAGCACGTAACCGATGGCGATCTTGATCACGTTGAGCTCGGAGAACTGGCCGAGGATGTCGTTGAGCGTGGCGGTGGAGAAGGCGAACACGTTGTAGGGCGAGGTCACGCCCAGGTCTCGGATGTCCTTCTTCATGGCCTTGCGCACCTCGTCGGAGAAGCGTCGCTGCCACGCGTCCAGGACGAGGGCAGCCTTCTCCTGCGTCCAGTCGACGTGGTGAACCTTGTACGTCTTGCTCCAAAACTCGAACATCTCCCGCTCGCTCATGAGCTGGATGACGGTCTGCAGGGCCGAGGCGCGCTGGATGTGGCCCGTCTTGTTCTTCTTGGCGCCGCCCACCACCAGGTCCTCCGGCCAGTGCATGTACTTGGCCGCGAAGCCGTAGCACCCGCCCGTCAACTCCGCGCCGATGTCCGGAGACTGCAACAGGCAAAACAAGTACCGCATCAAGCACCGCGTCAAGCACCACCGCTCAAAGCACCGCGTCAAGCCAGCCCACGGGCACGGCTCGGACCACCTGGTCGCGACGGGGCAGCCCTAGGCAGCTCCCACCCCGGTCGGGGACCACACGGAAGGCCCCGTCAAGCACCACTTGGTCCTGATCCAGACGGATTCGCAAACTTTTCTTTTCTTTATCCGAAACGGCTGAGGCGTTAATGAAAGTCGTTGTTATCACGTGAGGAGAGGGCGGGGGCGGGATTACGAGGCGCCAGGGGCTTTGGGACCTGGCTGTGTACCTTGGCTGCCCCCCCCCCCCCACACACACACACACACACAGGGCACTCGCACACACAAGCTGCGAGGGATTCCTGCTGGCCGGCTCGGCTGGTCGTCCAGGCGAGAGGGAGAGAGCGAGAGAGACGGCGTGATGCAGAGCTGCAAAGCGTTGCAGGTTGCAGGAGAGAGACGGAGAGAAAGACGGCAATAAGTTCATTGCGGCGCGTTTTTATGGTTATGCAATAAACATGTGAGAAAATGCGTATCCGGTACACAGGCTCTCACACCCTCTCTCGCTCTCTCGCTCGCGCAGCTCGCGCGCTCTCTCTCTCACTCCCGCACAAA
>NW_026269576.1:4296-7710 GCF_000697945.3 Frankliniella occidentalis | reverse complement strand
AATAATAATCAAGAATATGGAAGCCCACAGACTGTCGTAGAGGACGGCGAGTGCGAGCGAGCAAGGTGAGGATCTCGCCTCTTGCCCGCGGGGGCCACTGGGCCAACGCCATACGGCTGCTACGCCGCTGCCTCCTGTGTCGACGCCCACAAGGCCGCCGGCCGTGTGCCGACCCTGCCGGGCTTGCTGCCGCGGGCACGCCGACATCAAGACGTCACACACGGATGCAGCAGTCGCCGCCACTGCACAGGGGCTGGCCGTGTGGCAGGGCGTGGCGGGTGCAGCAGGGTCCTGCACCAGGGCTGCCCAGCGCCCTCCTCGCGGGGAAACAAGAGCGGTAAACTGTGATGGAGTGGGCGGAGAAGATGATGATGATAATGATGATGACTAAAAACCGTGCGGAAATGAGCCCGTGCTGACGCTGCAGGGCTGCTGCACGCAGAACGCTGGCACAATGCTGCCTTCCTGCTCCACCACCGCCAGGTGCGGCCGCCCCGCCCCCCATCCTCGGCGGCTGCGGCGGCCGAGCGGGGGCGGAGACAGGCCGCCAATGGGGTCCAGAACGAAACGGAGCCGGATCGGAAACGAAAGAAAGAACGAGGAGGAAAGCCTCGTCCGACAAATCGCACACACACACACAGCCTACCGACCCGTGGGAAGGGAGGGGGAGGCGAGGGCGTCCCATGGCCACCATGGGGGTGGGCGGCGCCCCTGGCCGGCGACGGCGACTTCAAAGGTGTTTCGGTGGCCCCTTGGGCTACTGTGCGGCCGCCGCGCCGGGGGGACACGACGTCACCAGCGCACACCGCGCGGCGGCCGCACCTCCCCCACCACCACAACCCCTCCTCGCCTCCTGCCCATGTCTCGTGGATTACTGTAATGGTAAGTCTCGGATTCTTCCCCACCACCGCCTCGCCGCTCCTTTCCGCGAAGGGATGGGGCGGCGGCTCCGAGCGACGCCTCGTCGGCCGCGCACCTCCCCGACGACCGCACCTCTCCGGGGCATCGGGGTAACGCAACAAAACGTGTGCATCTGCCGCGGAAAGTAAGAGGTAGGCAACGAAACAAGAGGTTTGGAGAAAGAACAAATATAGATATAGTAAACCGAGCACGCAGGAGCAGCAGGCAAGAAGGACCTCCGTGCGCAGCTCAGCAGGGGCCTTTCCAATAAGAGCGTCAGTCCCAGAGGCTTAGCCGATGGATGGGCAGGATCAGGAGGGAACGGCCTGACGACCAGCAAGTGCTCCAAGAGAGTCCGAGAGAGATGGGGGATCTCTCCACTCCGTGATACGCACGGGGAGCGGCCACTTGCTCCACAAGAGCCGAGTGTCACCGCTGCGCGGCCGCGACGCCGCGTCCACTTCTCCACAGCCATCTCCGCCATCATCTCTCCTCTGTTTCTTCCCCGGCCTCTCCTTTCGACGCCGCGGCCGTTGAAGAGAAAACAGAGTCGTTTTGAGCAGCCGACGGCAGCGACGCGCCGTTACAGCCCAAACAGGACGGCGATGACAACTTGTTCTCATCCCGGATGCACGCGGGGAGGGGCCACGACGCTGTCGTTCACGTCGGAGCGCGGAGCGACCAAATCACAGGGCGGAGGGCGCTGCTTGGCACAGACGTGGCTTGTGAACGACCCCCTGAACCTCCCTCACCGCACACCTCCGACACCCAAGCTTTCTTGGAATCATCGTAAATTTCTCACAATGCATTTCGTTCGAAGCAGCAGAGGCAGCAGCAGAAGCGACTCATAACGGCATGAAGACGAACGACAAACGGCGACGACCAGGCGGGCGGCCTCCCCCCCCCCCCTTTACACACACACACAATGATGCGGTTTCGATGAATCCTGACATCTCCTTTCAGGCGCAATGATAATGTCCACGAGACTCCCATACGCGTCACTGGGTCCCTCCGGTGCTCCGGTGCGGCCCGCCCCAACCGCCCGCCCGCCGTGCCCCGCCATTCCACAGTGTAGTGATAAAGGTGCGTCGATACACTGTCGGCGAGTCTGAGTCCAAATAACAGGCTTCTAAAAATGCGTGCCCGTTAGACATCGGAGCGTCCGGGACGGAAAAGGACGTTAGAGAGAGCGACGGGTATTTTGAGCCCGGATCCACTGCGCGCTCGCAGAGGGGTTGACGCCATGCCGATAGACTTGTTGTTCTTCTCGGAAAAAGAAATCACAACCTCGGAGGCAGGCAGAAGTCGAGAGTCAGAGAGCGAGCCTGCAGCCAAGCAGAGCCTTCCCGGAGTCGAGGCTTGATCGCGCCAGAGGACTCCCTCCCCGGAGCCGGGCCCGCCGCCCACACACACACACCACCACCACACACACTGACACGCGCGACGGCCGGGACCGCCGGTCGGGCAGGTAAAGGGACTCTGTTCGAAAACTCCCTCCGCCGCGTCTCCCTCGCACCCACACGCACCACGGCGGCACCACGCTGGACGGGTGTGCGACAGAGACTGGTTCCAGGCTCCAGGAGGCCCTTGAAGGCCGGGCTCACGATCGGACCTGGAAGCTCCAGAACGCCCCCGTAGAGGTCGGGCTGGCTCCGGGGGGGTCCCTGTGCTAAGGCGGGCTCACAATTACGACCGGAGACTCCAGGTGGCCCCTGTAGAGCGGGCTCAGAATCAGACTGGAGGCTCCAGGAGGCCCCTGTAGCTGTAGAGTGGGCTCACAATCAGACTGGAGGTTCCAGGAGGCCCCTGTAGAGCGGGCTCACAATCAGACTGGAGGTTCCAGGAGGCCCCTGTAGAGCGGGCTCACGATCAGACTGGAGGCTCGCCTGGAGGCCACTTTACGCTTGCTGCCGGCCAGCCGGGTTGTTGCGCCACCAGCTGTCTCCAGCAGAAGCAGCAGCGGCGAGGCGACAGAAAACAAACATTCAGAAAGGAGCAAGTGGCAACTGTAAATCTGTTCTTTCAGGTTGCTTGAACTTGCGCCCGCTCCTGCTGCTGCTGCTTCGACAACTCTATCGAACGACGTCCAGTGCTGTCCAGTGAGTCCAGTCCAGTGACCTGCCCGCTGGGCGGGGCCCGGCCGGTGCAGGAGCCGAGAGGAAAGGGCAGCGGGACACACACAATGGGAGAGTAGGAAAAGTGGAAATGAAGACGTCTCAGTCAGGAGGCTCCGGTCGGGCCGCCGGGCCGCACCAAAACGATATGAAGATAACAACTTGCAGCCGGCCCGGGACGCAGGCCGACATTGGGGACGGCGACACGCCCCCTCGGGCCCGGACCCGCCGGCAGCCCTTTCCGGGCAATAGTGCCCGCTCTACATCTCCCATATAAATCGGAAACGGCAAATTTGTGTCAAGCGATGCCACTTGGCAGGGGGGTACTTATGGACAAAATAAAGGATTTGGCCCGAAGAGGCATTCAAAATTTCCCTTAGGACAGATTTTATAAGCGTTC
>NW_026269576.1:0-4225 GCF_000697945.3 Frankliniella occidentalis | reverse complement strand
CTCCCCCCCTCCTCCTCCTCATATCTTGGACCACACAGCATCAGCATCACCGCCATCGTTATATACACTGCCGCTATGCATCGGCTTGCCCAGCAGCGCGCACCACACGGCTCTTGCCTTGCCTCTCGTACGAAAAATTAAGCCGTAAACATTATTCGAGTTTCGGCTGGCGCCCCCCTGCTCCTCCTCTGCCTCCGCCCCGCACGGCGCACAGGATGGAGACTTGAATGCTCCCGCATGCGGGGCGGGGGGCGATGGGAAGGTGCGAGGGAGACAGGGGAGGGGGAGTGCGCGGCGTTCGACTGTCTCGCTGTGACACAAACTCCCCAGCAGGCGCCGGGCTATCGCCCTTGCTACTCAGGGCGGGAAAGATCCCTCCCCACCCCCTTAGCGGCACAAGGAAGGCAGTGCCCCAAAAATACACCCCGGCACTGTACTCGATTCAACTTCTACACCACACCGGCACAACACTCGCCTCCGCTGGGTTCTAAATCCGACGGCGCGCCGGGGCGTCGCGGCGTCGCGGGCGGATGCGTTGCCGACGCGACGGCGACCCCCGCGCGCGTGGACTGCATCGAGTGCGGCGAAGGACGGAGGACGCAGTGGTGACGTCGCGGAGGTGCGGCGGGGTCTGCGAACCCCTTCTGACCCACAAACACGGCTCATTCGACGCTTACCTTGCACCCACAGCTGGTCCACGCGGGTATGGACGGAGGCCGACTTGAGGGCGACGCAGAAGGTGGACAGGACCAGGATGGCGACGAACAGCACCTTGCCGGCGTGGCGCTGCAGCGAGCACCCCAGGTCGAACAGGTGCGCCTGCAGCCGCGCCCGCATCCACAGGGAGCCGCGCCGGCCGCCCGCCTTGCCCTGCAAAACAAACGGAAAAACAAGACGGCGTTAAATCAAACAGCACTTCCAGTCGTGTTTGGCCCGGGTAAGCGGTCCGTTGTGTGCCCACGAGCGGGGTGGTGTTGATGGTGTTGGTCAAACAGGGGCCGTGTGCTGTGCGGCGTGAGCGCCCCTCCCCTCCCATCGGGGCACACCTTGTTAGAGCAGGGGAGGAAGAGGGGAAGTGGCGGGAGGGGCAATATGGGGGCGCATAAAAACCGCCATCACGCCGTCGCCGTCGGCACGTCTGTCAAGTCGGCCGACGAGGCACTCTGGGGCGTTATGCTCTCATTTCGACTACAACTCAGATCCTGCCCCACCCCTTCCTCCTCCTCCTGCTCCACGTCAGACCCGGAGCGCCAGATGGGAGCGGTGGCGGCAAAGCTTGAGCGTCATCCACATTAGGGTTACACGCGACAGTTTAACAAGTTGCTTAGACAGAGGCCAGGCTCGTACGGGGCGCGGATCTCATAACGCCGCCGCCAGGCGCGTTTTTCATACTCTGGACCGTTTACAAAAGTGTTCAGCCGCCGATGGCCGTAAAGCCTCTGTCCGTCCACGCTGTGAGACCGGCACGCCCGCGCGCGGGGGCCGCAGAGCCGCCGGACGCAGCGCAGCCCCCGCGCGCACGCACGCACGCGTCGCCCCGGCAAACGTTACGACTTTAGAACAGCACGGCAGTATGTAACGAGAATGTATTGTCCCGCTGCGGCGGCCTGCGACACGGCCGGCGACACGGCCGGCGACACGGCCGGCGGGACCTGCGGCCGGGCCGGGGCGGGGCGGGGCGAAGCCGGGCGAAGCGTAACGGCCTAAAAGAGCCCATAAATTCGGGAACTTGGCCGCCGACAAGAGTGCCAACACACATCTAGGCCGTCCGTCAGAGAGGGGCCTGCGCAGTGCTGCGCGCCCCCCGGGGCCATGTGGCGGCAGGGCTCCCGTCGTAAGCGCTCTACGGAGAGTCGGAAGAAAATAAAACACAAAAAAATTAAAACTAAACAACAATTTTGAAAACGTGTGCATGTGTGAAACGTTTTGTTCACGGTACTAAAAAGAATCTGCGCATATGGTGTACTGTGTGCACCACACAGGTGAGATGCATAGATAGCTTTGCTCCGGTCCGTGACCTAGGCCAAGAGTGGCCGAGGGACAGGAGAGGGGTAGGGGAAGAGGTCACTGGCACTGGCGATGCTGGCACGCGGCGCGGGCGCGCGAGCGGTGGCGCGGCGGCAGGAGAGAAGGGGCCGAAGGGGGCGGCGGCCAGCAAGGTCACTCCCCCCCCTCTCCCTTCCCCTTCTCTCTCAGAGAACGCGGTGCAAAACACTCGGCGAGTTATTCAGAGCCTCCCGTCCCGTCCGTCGGTGACGCTCGCTCGTTCTTCTCTGATTTGGGCCCCTCGCCCCGCCCCGCCCCGCCCCGCCAGCACGAGCCTCCAGAACGGTACCGGCCCCGCGCGCTGCTCCCGCACTGTGCCCCACATACCGACAGCACTCCAGCCATCCGCGGCTCCAGCTCGGCAGCGACGCGCGAGCGACGGCGACGCAATTCGCTGGGAAACGCGAGGCCCGCGGCGTGCGGCGCGCAGGAAAGTGACGGGAGCGGTGTGGAAAGTGAAGTCCGCACGAGACCGCAGCAGGCCGGCCTGACGGTGGTCGTGTTGTGCGTCGTCGAGAGGAGCTCTCGCGGTCCAGCAGCAAACAGCATCCAGCAGGGCTCCGGGGCTCCGTGGAGCGCGCCTGCACGCCCCTCCCACTGCGAACCTGCCGACCCAACCCGACTACTTTTGATTCGAACTCCGCCCCTATATGCCCGGCCGTCCGGTCCGGTCGCAGCAGCACGAGCCGCGGCCCGCCGTACATGGTCGCGGCCAGGATGGCGGGCGTGCGAGGGAGAGACGGCACACGCTCTCGCTCTCTCGCTCTCTCTGTTCCCTTCTGGACACAATCGCAAGCCGGCGCCGTCTCCGCGCTCTGCTTTTATTGCAATCACTTCCGAGTGCGCGGTGCACAGGGGGGGCCGGGGCTGCGGCGCTCGGGCCGGCGGCCACCCAGGGCACCCGGAGGGGCCCACCGACCGGGCGCAGCACGCCCACCACCGGCCCGCGCCCGCCCGCACAAGCAATACCGCAGTTGTTACAGCTTCTCGGGATCCGGCCGTGGAAGTCTGTGGCTGCTCCAGAGCTCCCCGAGCCCCAGCAGCTGCCCGCTCAGGCCGCGACTCTCACCAAACGTCGTCGACGTACAGCCTGCAGGGAGGGCGGCCTCCAATCCGACAAGCCTCTCCCTCCTCTCTCGTGACAACTGCGGAGGGTGCTCTGAAGGATCCGCGACACCGAGGCCAGACTGCCAGACTGCACTTACGCGCAAGGCCGCTGCCGCCCCCGCGCCTACCTCTACGTCGTCTCCATCCTGAGATTGGGGAAGCCAGAGAGAAAGAGGGAGAGGGGGGGGCGGCGGATGCTCAGCTGTCCCTTCATCGTGATCCCGCCGCCAGGTGACGGGAGGATGCAGGGAGGGGAGGAGGGGCCTACAGAGCAGAGGGGCGGCGTTGACACCCGCCGCGCCGCCCCGCCCGCCAGGCTCACACCCACACGACATGTGAGCGTATAGGACAGAAAAAAAACTGGCAACACCGCCCGGGCCCCGGGCCGGGGGCTCAGCGTGGCGCAGAGCGGGCGGCTGCACAGGCCCGGGCCTACGAGTCCCGTGGAGCAGCCACCCTCGCCTCCACGGAGCGCCACGGCCAGCAGCAGTGCAACGTTTGGAAATGGCATCTAACGCCAAGGCTTCAACTTCACCTTCAAAAAGGGTTATAACGACTGCTTGTTCATAGCGAACTGGAGCTACTCGTAACTCGGGTCACGCAGTCAGGCCTCAGTCGGCCCATCCTCTGCGTTCCAGCTAAGTCAAAACCGGGGCAGGAGGCGGTGGTTGATTAGCGCGCGGGGGGATCAGCTGCGTCAGTGGTTGCGGATCCACTCCTTTACACGCGCTGTAAATTAAAGACAAACGGGGCGGCGGACGCGAAGGGGAAACGGACGACACGGCAGGAAGATGAGGAGTAACGGCGCGGCGTCCCGGGAAACGGTCGGGGTAACGTAAGTTACTGTACAGCAGAGTGCGCCGTTCCGACGGCGCAGAAAATAACTACTACTATACAGTTCTCGAATTGGAGTAGTGTTCCGCGAACGGCTATCGAATTCTTTTCGCGGCGAGGAGCGCGGGGGGTGGCACGGCGCTGCCGGCTGCCGCGCACTCAGGGGGCCCCGCGGCCCCGCCGTACCCGGCCCGCCCCGCCCGAGAGGCTGGACCATGCCGGACCTGCCGGACCACCG
>NW_026269575.1:9735-10255 GCF_000697945.3 Frankliniella occidentalis | reverse complement strand
GCTCTAAATGAGTGAGACAATTTTGCCTCACTCAATAAGAGCGATAAGGCTCACCCTACTCGAGTCATATTCACCGAATTCTCACTCTGAAGGAGTATACTCCTTATCTTCTAAGATCTCCCTGACCTCACCCAATTGCACTGGGAAACCTCACTCTTAATGGAAGAGGATCGCAAATTCTGACTCAAATTGAGGGAGGGTCAGATATCTCGCTCTCAGAAGAGTGACATTTTTTGTGTCACTCTCCTCGCTCTCCTGAGATTAAGATATCTGACTCTAGCGTTTTCAGTGAGCAGCGACCCACAGGGGCCAAAGTGGAAATACATAGTTTCCGAATGCTTTTTGTCGTTGTTGACCGTTCTCGTGTCTGTTTTTCTGTTCACTAGTAAAACAAGTGTGCTCAATCTGCACATCAACGTGTGCAAGTGATGATTATAAACATTACGTACACTCTAAGAAAAATTACAGATTTTTGTATCCAATTTGATATAGTTTTCTGTATCCGAGCACTGTGATACAG
>NW_026269575.1:1305-2367 GCF_000697945.3 Frankliniella occidentalis | reverse complement strand
AATTCTAAAGAACAAATATGACAAATCGATAAGATTGTTTCAATTTCTTTTGAATCGTGCAGGAAGAAATAATTGCATGCCATTGCGATGCGTGAATCATCGTGTTTGTAGATACAAGGTATACGCCAAACCACCATGACGGTTAGTGATACAGCTGCTCAGCATTTTGCCCAACTATCGGGTGTCCGGTCCGGGTCCTGGCCAGGAGCACTGAAAACCTTTGAGTGAGGTGTCGTGCTCTAAATGAGTGAGACAATTTTGCCTCATTCAATAAGAGCTCCAATAAGGCTCACCCTACTCGAGTCATATTCAGCGAATTCTGACTCTAAAGGAGTACACTCCTTATCTTCTAAGATTTCCCTGACCACGCCCAATTGCACTGGGAAACCTCACTCTTAAACATTTGTTTTACAAGTGTTTCACAGGAGATGAGCTCAAGACAAATTTTCACCTCGTGATCGGAAGAACGAGTATTTTGCTCGGAGCGACTCGCCATTTTCGTAACGCCTACAGTGATAACAACCGCTAGCCATATAATCATATAATAATCCTGTGTCACTAACGTTATAGACTTTTTAATGTTTATATGTAAAATTTGTAAGTCCGAAGCCCTATGCCGTTCCTCCGACACAGAATTGTTTTTCTACCGAAATACATCCGACGTGCCATCGTGTCTGCCCCACGTACTACAGATCCTTCCTCACTTGGCCACGCCTCCCGCCAGGCCGCAGGTTAGAGAGGCCTGCTATTTTCTCTGCGTGTTGAAGGTGTTCCTTGACCCCTAACCCGACCCGCCACAGGTGCGAGGCGGGGTGATCTGAGGTGCAAACTAGGTCCTAATCGATCTCGCAACCTACATCGGCGTGTCAGTGGCCGCGGCTGCCAAACGAGCGACAAAATCCTTCCTTTGTGTCCGCCAGCGCCACTCTCCTCCCCCCGGCACTTTAGACATTTATTTTAGGGTTCCGTTCCTTTCTATTCAGCGATAGAGCACACTCTCACACAGCAGGGGATAATATGGCGAGAAAGTACCCATCACAGCTCAGAGAGAGAGAGAGAGAG
>NW_026269575.1:0-1205 GCF_000697945.3 Frankliniella occidentalis | reverse complement strand
TAAAATTTGTAAGTCCGAAGCCCTATGCCGTTCCTCCGACACAGAATTGTTTTTCTACCGAAATACATCCGACGTGCCATCGTGTCTGCCCCACGTACTACAGATCCTTCCTCACTTGGCCACGCCTCCCGCCAGGCCGCAGGTTAGAGAGGCCTGCTATTTTCTCTGCGTGTTGAAGGTGTTCCTTGACCCCTAACCCGACCCGCCACAGGTGCGAGGCGGGGTGATCTGAGGTGCAAACTAGGTCCTAATCGATCTCGCAACCTACATCGGCGTGTCAGTGGCCGCGGCTGCCAAACGAGCGACAAAATCCTTCCTTTGTGTCCGCCAGCGCCACTCTCCTCCCCCCGGCACTTTAGACATTTATTTTAGGGTTCCTTTCTATTCAGCGATAGAGCACACTCTCACACAGCAGGGGATAATATGGCGAGAAAGTACCCATCACAGCTCAGAGAGAGAGAGAGAGAGAGAGAGAGAGAGAGAGAGAGAGAGAGAGAGAGAGAGAGCCGTCGTCACTTGAGCAATCAATATCGGAATGTGAGAGACTTCAACGCGAGAGGTGAGGTGGGCTAGTCTCAGCGCCAGCACCATCAACAAGGGGTTCCACACTAGCACCATCAACGACACGCTGAATCTGAATTTAAAATACTTTCATCAATGAAGATTTGTGACATGATTGCTAAATAACATGCATACGTGCATTAGGGAAAGGTATCGAAATAATGTGATTACCTTTTCTACGGAAGTTTTAGTGATGCATGTGGTTGGTTGTTGTACCAGTTAAACTAAGCCTCGCTATTATTGCTTGCCAAACATTACTTGTTTTCAGTTTAAATTGACGGTCTAGATAGTCTCACAGTTTAAACCTAAGACTAGAAAGTCTGGGAGGTGGAAAAAGAGACTTTACTCTCGCAGTTACAATGGCATCTTTTCCTACAGTTAGATTTGAAGGGTATCACACGAAAACACACGTCGCGTTATTTGGACAAACAAAACTTTCAATGCAAAAACAAATTCTAAAGAACAAATATGACAAATCGATAAGATTGTTTCAATTTCTTTTGAATCGTGCAGGAAGAAATAATTGCATGCCATTGCGATGCGTGAGGTCCGAGCACCCCGGCCCGCCACACCCTACCACGCCCCGCCACGCCTAGGACTGTGAACCACCTCCCCATCAATAAGAGTAATTGTGTGATAAGGAC
>NW_026269574.1:13809-14081 GCF_000697945.3 Frankliniella occidentalis | reverse complement strand
ATGAAACTTTTTTTGCTGTGGGGAGTGTTGCGGATTTTTGTCATTTCCGTTGCCACTATGGCGCGCCAGACGGCCGGACTTGCTTCGCTCACGGCATGCAGATGAGTCGTAATAAGTCTGGAGTGGTCCTTCCTACCTCTCCTCCCCTCCTCTCCTGCCGCTGCCTCACTCCCCCTTGCCCTGCCTGTCGCCCTCTTATTTTCGGTGGCGTTAACTCCTGTGGGAATCGGACTCCTCGCGATTACCATATTCTTGAACGACCGGGCCCGCGA
>NW_026269574.1:5238-5714 GCF_000697945.3 Frankliniella occidentalis | reverse complement strand
CTGCTTCGCCCCGCTATACGCCCCGGTGTGGCATCGAGGGAATTTGTAAACCTTCAAAAGGGGGCGCCACCCTCGGCGGCGGTAATTTATAAGCTCTAGACGTTACAGACACGCTGCCGAGCCGGGGCTCCAGCGTGAGCCGCACTACTGCGTAACACGCACGACGTATATTGCTGTTTCGTGCAAAAAAAAAAAAAAATGAAGAAAAGAAAGTTTAATGAAACTTTTTTGCTGTGGGAGTGTTGCGGATTTTTGTCATTTCCGTTGCTACTATGGCGCGCCAGACGGCCGGACTTGCTTCGCTCATGGCATGCAGATGAGCCGTAATAAGTCTGGAGTGGTCCTTCCTAGCTACCTCTCCTCCCCTCCTCTCCTGCCGCTGCCTCACTCCCCCTCGCCCTGCCTGTCGCCCTCTTATTTTCGGTGGCGTTAACTCCTGTGGGAATCGGACTCCTCGCGATTACCATATTCTTGAA
>NW_026269574.1:0-507 GCF_000697945.3 Frankliniella occidentalis | reverse complement strand
ACCCACGGTACCTTGTTGTGGTAGGTGCCATGTGGCACTGACGGTACCTTGTGGTAGGTACCATGTGGCACCCACGGTACCTTGTTGTGGTAGGTACCATGTGGCACCCACGGTACCTTGTTGTGGTAGGTACCATGTGGCACCCACGGTACCTTATTGTTATGGTTGGTACCATGTGGCACTCACGGGCACCTTGTGGTGGTAGGCGCGCATAGCGTGCCCATGGTACAACGCACGAACGGCTGAAAGGCTGGCCGTCGTAGACTTTGCGAACAATTAGGCGTGCATAGCAGAGTACTTGGGGCTGCATAACAAGCGGCTCTGGCGGCGCCGTCACGGAGCGCGTCCTCACGCGGCCCCCGCCCTCGTTGATCAGCTCATGACTTACAGGGGCCTTGCCCCCCGCCTCACCCCTCGCGTCCCCGCCTATAACCAACACCAATGCCTGCTGGGCACGCAGTCTAAAATAAGCTGTAATCCTTTCCCCGTTCACCCCCTCCCCTTCTC
>NW_026269573.1:5444-8824 GCF_000697945.3 Frankliniella occidentalis | reverse complement strand
ATTCGCAAGTTAAATAAAATTGTAGAACCTTGCATAGCCTACAGTAGTTTAAAGCCAAAACTTCCAGCACTATTAAAAACCACTCAAACTACGTGGTTGCGTGGCAGACCACGCGTCACCGTCGATGGATCTAAAATATCACATTTCACAATTGTCATTTTTTTTTTAAAGGTAGGGAGTTCCCTAGAGTTTGTTTAGGGTGGGGTGTACTAAACAGGGCGAGTGGGAGGACACACCAGGGCCAGCATGTCCTTCCCCCAGAGGCGCGCGCCGTCCAGCGGCACGCACGCGGGCCGCCCCACCCGCCCAACGCAATACTGCAAACGGCCTGGAGATTCTTTTGCACTCCTACACGAAGGACAGGATGATGTCCCTGAGCGCCGTGTAGGAGCCGATGGCGAGCGCGCACAGCCCGAACACGAAGATGAGCACGTCCCGGACCGCGATCCAGTGGTAGCGGCCCGTGTTGGGCCACGTCACGCAGATGTCGATGAGCGCGGGGAACACGAGGCCGAGCGCGGCCAGGCACAGGGCGCCGAACAGCGAGATGAACAGGTCCAGCTTGGGCACGGCGATGGCCACTCCGACTGCGAAGAGAGACAGAGAGAGGAAAGTGTGTGTCAGTTCGGGGCTCGGACCGCGTGATGGAGCGCCTTCAAAGCCGACGGTAGGCAGCGCCGTTCAGCAGCCGTGGGCCGCGGGTTGGCCTACCCTGGCGGGGGGCTCTACTTACAGGTGAAGAGGACGAGGACGGTCCTGACGACGTACTCCCACAGCAGCAGGTGGCTGTTCTTCTCCATCCTCTTCTTGAGGCGCTGCTCCCACAGCACGTCCAGGGGGACGTAGCACTGCAGGGCGTAGGTGATGAAGATGGCGATGGCGAAGACGAGCTTGCAGATCTGCGCGGGACTGCAAAGCAGAAGAGCGTGGTTATCGTCATTGATCAGTCTGTGATCAGCGTCGGAGATTTAAAACCTCTGAAACGGGCAGAGTGACATACTCACATGTCTCCGTTGGGCAAGTTTAGGGTAATGGACGGTTGCGAAAGCTCGCCGTATCGGATGAAGCCGAAAAAGCCGATGAAGGCGTACAGGCTCACGATGACGACCATGGAGCGGTTGAGGACGCCCGTGTAGCCCGGGAACGAGCGAGGGGTCTTCATGTTGTTCTCCAGGGCGACCACCACGCCGACGGCCTCGAGGGCGAAGAGGGTGGTGCCGATGAAGAGGGGCAGGGAGCCGAAGGGCCTCACGTACGGCAGCTCGGAGACGTCGGGCAGAGCCGAGAACACGTAGTAGAGGATGATGCCGAAGCCCACGAACGTGATGGCGTTGGCCAGCGTGGACAGCGGCGCCAGGTACTTGAGGTTGCGGATGTAGTTGAGGAGGATGAGCGGCAGCAGCAGGGCCAGCATGTAGTACGACAGCCGGGTCTCCGTGTGCGTCCAGGCGTCCACGACCTGCTTCAGGTTCTCCGCCACGAACATGATGTACACGCAGCAGATGCCGAGCTGGTACGTGACCAGGAATGTGTCAACGATGGGCCTGCAGGGTCAATCAATCAAGCGTCGGCGGTTGAGTGTTTGTGACTCGCCAAAGACACAGCGCGGCCAACTGGCCAACTCAACTAAGTTGGTCTAGCACAAAGGTGAGCGGAGCCAAAAGAGTAACTTACACGGAGTAGCGCGCGAGGAACCGCAGCCGCGTGGGCCCGGTCTCGAGGGCCATCCTCATTGTGTCCGGGTAGTTGAGCACGGGCAGGCGAGCCCGCCGACACAGCTCGTACTGGCACCTCAGCTGCATGGGTTCAATCGGTTTGCATTATGATACTGAGAAGGAAACTGAACGCTCCAACATCACCCAGAAAAGTTGAAAAGCCTGTGACAGCCATCGTATGGTTGATAAGGGACAACCATGAAAATATGGTTGCGGCAAAGACTCGCAAGCAAGAGGTTTTCAGCCACTAAAACTGCCACACTGTTCACCATTTTCGTGGTTGGTTTACCTCTGTGACTGTTGGTACAACCATACTTTTATGGTCGTCCCTAATCAACCATGTGATATTTGCTGTAGCCCATTCCCCTCTTTCTGGGCGTAACTTTATTGTTTCAAAGTACTCACGAGCACGTGCAGGCAGTAGGTGCAGACCGAGCCGATGCAGATGGTGCCGATGAGCCCGACAATCAGCCCGGCGTTGTTGAAGGCGTGGGGCATGGCCAGCACGCCCGTGCCCAGGCTGCCCTTCAGCATGTGCACCCAGGTCTCGAAGTTACTGGAAACAGAAAGCGGACGGCGGTCAGGCGGCGTGCTCGCATTCTCGGCACAAACTTATGTTGCTCGTGCCGGTCATACGTATACAGTGATTGACGGATTGATTGATTCCGGTTGATTCGCGATGATTGATTCTTTTGTTTTTGACGTGGTACAACAAACAGCGAGGCCGCCTCGGTGGCCGCGACCTCGTACGTACGTCATGCTCGCGTTGTCACGGTATGCGACCGGAAACATTTCCAGTGCGGCTCCTACTAGACCAAACGCATTAAAGTTGACACGTTTATGGCGGACGACGACGCAGTCCACCGCAGCCGCGCCGGCCCGTTTTCGCGAAATGTGGGCAGTTTGTCGGGGACGCCGCCGGCGCCGTCGTGCGCCCCAACCTGCCTTCGGACCGTGCAGGCCGTTAAACCGGAGCCAAACAAACAGACGGCAAAGTAGTTGTGGCATTAAAAACGCGTCAGGCGTACGGGAGCTTCGCTGCCCGGACAGGGAGCGAGGCCGTGAAAGAGGGCGCTACAAGGTCAGGACCGTAACCGCGGACCAGCGGGGACTCCCCTGGCCGCTACCCGCCCCGGAGCCGGCCCCGTCCTTACTGCGCACGGACCGAATGACGTCGACGAGCGCGCAAAGTGGACAAACGCCTCTCTCCTTCCTATATTATTGTTTCACGTGATGCTCAAGGACGCTCCAGAGCAGGTGGTGACTCCAGCAGAGCCTGCTGTTCTAGTCGGACGCAGACCGTCCATTACACCACCCTCCGGTACGCCAGAGGTTCATGGTTGTCCGCGAGGTGCGCCAGCTCGCCTTGTCGCAGCGCACGGCAAGGCCAAGGGAAAGATGCGCTCCATGTGTGTCAAGGAAGTGAAGTGACTCCCGGCACGAGCGGACGCGCCGGTCACGTGAGCGGTCGGTCGATCAGGGTTAACGACTCGCTCCTGCAGGAGCTGCGCATCATAGTTTTCGAAGATTCGTTTAAGTGGTACTTTTCCTCGCCCATGTGGTGATTTGTAAGTCTTAACTATGGAGACTCCCAGAAAAAAATCATAGAAATTTGATATATTTCCAACAAAATTAGAAAAAATTAAACTTTTCAGAAAGATTTTG
>NW_026269573.1:2022-5394 GCF_000697945.3 Frankliniella occidentalis | reverse complement strand
ATCCACAACTAGCGGCCCGGCCCGGGAGCAGTGCGCAGTGTGACGCGCGGTGGTCAAACAGGATGGCCGAACACATTCTCGCTCCAGCCCGGCTCTGTACTGTACGATCAGTATAAACAGGAGTGGTGGAGTGGAGTCTATCATCGGACGCATTCCTGTCACACGACGATCCGGGTGGGCGGTGGAGGGAGGGGGGGGGGAGCCTAGTTTACAATCAACACTTTACGATATGGAGGTGAGGTACGCGGAAACACTTGGCGCGGCTCAATCGGGGATGGGGAAGCTAACGCAGGATGTTTAGACGATGTCACTACTGACCGTGTCTCCCAGAGGCACGTACACACTAACTCGAAACCGCCCTTTAGCGCCTGATAGGTAGGCAACATCTCGCCTGCAGAGCACGCGTGTACTGCGGGCTGGCCCACCCCGAGTCTCGCAGGCGCCGAGCTCCCGTAATTTACCGAATAAATCTGGGACGAAAACGGACGCACTTTCTGGACGATCCAGCTAACCTACCAGGATCAGAGGAGCGCTCCGGACGCGGGACACACATTCTGCTCGAAATACTCACTTCGTTGGATGGTCCATTTCGCGGTGGTCGTAAGGATCGTAGACGTCGCCCGACGACATCTCGTTCTCCCCGGCGGGCTCCACAGGGATGAGCGCCGCCGAGCTGACGGTGAAGACCGAGACCGAGTCCGGCGGCGCGCCCTTCCTGCAAGAAGCACAACATATAAGTCTTCAACAATTTAAAAAAATCAAAAAAAATCAAAAAAAATAAAATCAGGACAATCCTGATCCTTACCTTGGGCCCCCGTTGAGCGCCGCCGTGCCGTTGTGTGGAGGGCTGGCGTGCTGAGGCAGGCCGAGGTGTGGCGGGCTCGTGTACGGCAGGGTCGCGGGCGGCTTCATCTCCAAGGTGTATGACCCTTTTCCACGCTCCATTCTCTCCTCTGCGACGGGAGATGCAAAACAAACGGCGAGGATTAGTTAAAACACGCGTATCAAGATCTGCCAAACTCGAGGGAATCCCGCCCAACAACCCCCTCCCCTGCTTGCGCTCCAGGCGCTCGCGGCAGGTACTTCGAGTTACTCGCCAAGGACCCCCAGCACTGACGTCAACGCGCGTGCTGCATGCGTGCGGGGTAAGTCCGAGCACAGCGGGCGACCCGTCCCGATTTCGAATCAGGTTTGCAGCGCGCGGGGGCTGCCGAGGCCGCCCCGCTCGACGACAGGGTCACCCAGGACGCCGCCAGCACCGCGGCCAGGGGGGTCCTACTCTTGTCCGCGGCCCTCTTCTTGTCCGTAACTTGTACAGTCAGCGGCTGGCCCTGCGATACAGCCAGATGCCGCACGGCCCCCCTTCAGAACGGGACGTGACGGGGCGGGGCAGGGCCCCTCAGGACATCCTCAGCGCGCTCTTCGAGGACCCCGAAAAACTTTCCATCCGCCGCACCGCGGCCGGGGGATAGCGAGCGACACGACCCGGGTATGCGTCCCCGCGCTGACCCGGGCCGGGACAAGAGTGTGCGGGTGTGTGTGAGCGCGCGAGGCGAGCCGCTCCACTTGAGGGACTCGAGGCCCTCGCTCAGCGGGGCCCGGGCCCCGGGCTGTTTACCCACAGGCTCTAAAGGCTCCGCGACGACGGCGACCTGGCGGCGGCTGTCTGCTGCAGAGCAGGTGAACGGGGGAAATGGACCAAGGCAGAGCGTTGTGACCGCAATGACGAGATAGTGCGAAAAGGAAAGAGGAGCAGCAGGTCGCCGGTGGGGTCGCCGCGAGGCCCGCAAACCACTTTATCTGTATCCTTTATCTCTCATTTGTCTTGGCACAATTTCCTTATTTTTTGCGACCCGTGTGTATGCAATTCTGCCGAGGGGGGGGGGAGGCGTCGCCGTCGCAGAAGGTTTCGGAGAACACGTCGCTGCAATTCCGGTTTAAATGAGAGAGGGCAAGGCGACGTCGTTGTTTGAACTAGACCTCCGCCTGTGCAAGTGTTGTTATACGGGCGCGAGACGGGCGTAGAAAGGAGCGATTACCGGACCGAGAGCGCTCTCGGAAGGCTCAGCGAGAGTTTAGTCAGTAAAGGCGGGCCGTACAGGCTCGTCAAACATTACACGTGAAACGGTGCAACGGGCGTGGCGGGGTGTGGTGGAGCGGAGTCGGGGCGGGGCGAGTCGGGGCGGGGTGTCCGGCTCCCCGAGGTCCATGACGGGTGGGGACGCGCCTCCTGGTGTACTTCGGAGAGGGCTCTCTATCGCGGACCCCCGGACCCTCGGACCCGTGGCACGTGTCGCCCCGTGTCCCCCCACTCGACCTGCCGCACCTGCCTCGGCTCAAGCCTCGGCCCGCAACCTGTAGGACGGTGTGGTTCATTAGTTAATGGGCGGAGGTTCCTGCGGCCCCGACTATTGTCGCCTCACTCTGTCCCCCGCCCGACCGGACCTTCCGCGATGATTGGTAATACAGCCCCGAGATAAGCGACAAAGTAGTGGAGGGATTCCGCCGTAAGGGGACTGTTTGCGGCCATGGAGAAGGACTCTCTCTCTGTTGCCAAGGGTCAGCCCCCCTTCGCTCCCTCCTCACCTCGGACCTCGGGCCGACAGACTTGCGCTTGGGCGCGCTTGTTGGTCGTCCCTAAGGACGGAGCTCTGTCCGCTCGCCGTCCACTAGGTAAGGAGCAAGGTACAAGGTCAGGCCCCCCTGAGGGGGCGGGGTGGCTAGTAGCCACTGGCTACGGGGAACGCCTTTCCCGATCACGGTAGTCGAGTGCGTCGTGTGCGTTGCACATCGACTGCCATGAATATGCAGCGGCCGGCCTCGCCTCGCGAGTGCAAGTGGTTGATTCTGAAATGAACGCCGCCCACGACGACGTCCTGGATTAATTTACTTTCGTGTGGTACATTTGCTCGGCGTTTTAGGCAAATGAATGTCAATAATGTCGAGGTGGAAAGTGGGTGTTCTTAAGAAACACTCCATTAGGAAGATAGTTGAGAGGGACCTTTATCAATAAATGGTTCCCTCACAACAGAGAAAAGTACAAAGTAATGATTGCGTAATTTGTAGTTGAAGGTTTTTCCACGGCTGTTGTCGAGTTGACAAAAGTCAGCTGGTCCTACTCCATAGCCTCGAGTGGTCCCCGTGACCGGGGTCCGCGGGCCAGAGATCCAGAGAGAGAGAGGTAGACAGGGGAAGAGGGAGAGAGGGGAGAGAAAGAAAGAGGGAGAGAGAGGGGGAGAGAGAGAGGGAGAGAGAAGAAGGGGCACGAGGGTAAAGAGCGAAGCCACCACGGCGCGAAAAAGGTTATTCACCTGCTCGGCGCGGGCGCGGCGCACCGGTCGGTGTTCACCCCGCCCCACCCCACCCCATCAC
>NW_026269573.1:0-1972 GCF_000697945.3 Frankliniella occidentalis | reverse complement strand
CCCCACCCCGTCCCAACCCGCCTCACCCCGCGCACCCGAGTCCCGGTCTAGCTCTCGTTGGGTCGGGTCGGCCCATTAGGTCAACCACGGGGTTCTCGAGCCTCCAGTCAACCGGTGTGCTGGACCCCCACCCCACACCCACATCAACAGGTCCCCGGCCTGGTGAGGCGCTACCATCCCCTATCAGAAAGCTGCCCCACCTGAACGTCCCCCCCTCCCGCCCTCCTTTACCGCGCCCCAGTCTGGTTCCCAGAGAGAGTGTTGTCCAACTCGGGCAGCCCATCCCCATTCTAATTGACACTTTGACACTGTTCCAAGCCAACACGAGCCCGGCCCGTGGGCCAGGCGCACTGTAAATAAACAACTGTATTGATTTCGACACGCGCGGGTGATCGCCAATAACGAATGACATGATCAAATACACGGCCGGCGGGAAGGTGCAAACAGCAGCAAACGGGCATGTGAGGAAAAGGCTCTTATTATAACCTTCGCTTTTTATTTTGCGGCGTCGCCCTCTGTGGGTAGAGCAGCCAGACCAGCTGGCATCACTCCATACCCCGGTCTAGTAGGTTTGCGTGACGACACGACGCTGCTTGCCGATCGTCGGCGTCGGCCATTAGAAGCGTAGACGTACGGTCGACTTACGTCGACGTTGAGCGGGAGGAAACATATTACCCGACTTTTATGTTCATTTAAATTCTGCGCTTCTATCATGATCGTCACCATGACGATCGCAGCCACCCGCTCGAGAGGGGGAGGGAGGTGGGGGATAAGGTAGGGCGCGCTGGCGGACAGGACGCCCGCTGAAGCAGTAGCCAGGGTCGCGGAGGCGGAGAGGGAGGGGGCCGCCCCCCGAGGACCCCTACGCACGGCTACGCCTTGGCTACGCCGCTGACGGGGACACCGGTGCGCGGCGGTGCGGCGCTTTGAGTCGGTCAGTCCGTGTGCGGCCCGCGACCCGCGACCCGCGACCGCGCGACCCCCGCGAAGGGGTATCGGCACCCGTTCAGGGATGCGTCGGGATCACCACAAACTGACCATCGCGGCCACCGCCGCCCCTGCGGGGTTGGCGGATGGCGGAGGGGTGACGGGACAGGACACGCGCCGTCAGGGAGAGCCCGCTCCGCCCCCGGGCGGCCGCCGGGGCGTACCCAAAAGGGCTCTTCTGTCTGAAATCTGGGTCGGTGTGTGAATGATCGGTCGGTCGGTGCCTGTGTACTATTCAACTGTCATGCGCCGACCGATCCCAGACCGATCGTTCACCCGTCCGAGAACACAACTTACCTACCCTCGTCTCTTCAACTCAACCCCATTATAGGGAAAACCCGACGAAAATGATTGCGCCTTAGTAGATAGCGCTGTTGCTACGCGGGGAGGCCCTCTATCGTGTCGACTATTTGGCGCCTAGAGTGAAACCGCAAAAATGGACGGAGTTTAACGACCATCAACCACAATTCGCGGTTCCTCACACGAGAAAATACAAAATACTGTCCTCGAACGTTTTAAAAGGGATGGATGTTGAGTTTAAGTGGGACAGAGGTGGACAGTTTTTCTCGCAAAGCGCGCTGGTTGGATGGCAGGTCCACCGAATGTCGCAGCCGGGGCGGGGGTGCTGGTCGTGGTCCGTCCTTACCCTTGCTGCTCCGGTGTGCTGCGGGGCTGTCGGCCGACGGGGTGCTCCCGTGCCGGAGGGGTGCGCGGGGTACGCGGGGGCGGAGGTCGCGGCCGTGGGCGGCGAGGGCGAGGACGCGGACGTGCTCGTCTGTGTTCCGGGCGCTGCGCGGCGGCGCGAGGTGTGTGCGGCGGGGCCGGTTGGCGTGTCGCGAGGTGACGGACGCTAAGGCCGAGCGACGAGTGAGCCCGGGCGGAGAACGACACTACACACGATCCGACCGACCGAGGTGGACACGACGGGGCCTATGTTGGCGGCGAGAGCCGTCGCTGGCGGGTCCCCCCTCGGCGCCCCCCCCCC
>NW_026269572.1:2479-6911 GCF_000697945.3 Frankliniella occidentalis | reverse complement strand
GAGAGGGAGAGAGAGAGAGAGAGAGAGAGAGAGAGAGAGAGAGAGAGAGAGAGAGAGAGAGGAGCATGGGGCGCCGCTTGGGGGGGAGGAATGCGCGCACCGAGCGGGATTTAGAGGGAAATAGGAAAAGGTACGAGGGAGTGGAGTGGGGTAGAGAGGGATTGGGGGGTGGGGGGTGTTATTTCAGCGCGCGCGTGTGACTCTGGTGTCGTCTGCTTCGCACCTGAGCCCCGGGGCCTGGTCTCTTGCCCTGCGGAGCCCGTGCGCGGAGCCTGCGGAGGCGGTGTGCTGCTGCTGCTGCTGCTGCTGGTGGGGGGTGTAATCGGGGCTTGTACACTTCACGTGCAGGCTCCGATATCCTTCCACCACCGCGCCACCGCCCGCTGGGGCGTGGCCGGGCGCGGCTCGGCGGCCCCGTGCCCCGCTGCCAAAATTATGTGGGATTTGCCTAGAGGGTCTGGCTGCTGCTGCTGCTGCTGCTGCTGAGAAGCGGTGGTGGTGGTGCTGGAGGCACCTCCCCCCTCCCCTTTACTGCGGGAGAGGGCTCACCCCCAACCCCTCGAGGGGGGAGGGAGGGGGCTTCACGCGCACAAATACGCCCCGCAGCAGCAGGCCCCGTGGTGGTGGTGGTGGTGGCCCAGCCCCACTCATATATCCAGGGATAGCGCAGGTAGCCGAGAGGGAGGAGGGCGTCGGGACGGTGCTGGAGAGAGAGAGAGGGAGAAAGAGCGGTGAGCGTGAGAGAGCGCGAGAGAGAGCGAGAGAGAGATGTTTGCAGATCGCTTTGCTTCTATTTTCCTCGGCTGGATTAGCCGCTTTGGACCACCTAGTAGGCGGGATCAGTCGGGGAACACGCCTCTCCCCTCACCACGGCTTTTGTCGTACTACACTGCGACAACAAAAAAAGTTGATGTGGTAAAGAAGCTGCAAATTTTCTCTGGAATATTTCCCTTGCTTTTTTTGATTGTTTACTTGCGTTCTCTTGCGTGTTTTCTTGCTATTTTTGTTTGTTCGTTGCAGTGATTTTCTTACCATTTTTATTTGTTTGTGGGTTTTCCTCACTATGTTTGTTTGTTTGTTCGTGGGAGTGCGACCCCGAGGGGCACCGGTACCGCCTGCCGCACTCGTAATCGCGCCGCACTCTGGGGCCCGCGGCGGTTAGCAGCGGAGCAGCAGCGGCGCACTCTGGGCTGCTTGGCGTCGGGGGGCGAAAAGGGAAAAAGGAAAGGCAGAGGGCAAACTTTGTATCTTACTGCCATTAGCGCTGCCCTGCGAACGGAACGGCATCTCTGCGCGCCAAAAGTAGCCAGCAGCGCCGGGTAAATCAGAGGGGGGCAGAGGGACGCTGTCAAGACTGACTGATGCTAATGCGAGGGGTCGATGGGACAACTTCCCTGCTAGGTGTACCTAATTCAACCCAATTCAAACTAATTCAAACCAATACAATTTAATACAACACAATGCAAATCAATTTAAAAACAATCCAACTGATTAAGTCCAATTCAAGTTTAATTCAAGTCAATTCAATTCCAATTCAAGCCAATTCAATTCTAATTCAAGCCAATTCAATTCCAATTCAAGCCAATTATTCAAATTCAATTTATGAAATTCGTGCACCCAAATTCATTCTACCCTTCGTGCTAATGTAACTGTAACGGACGCTGGTGAACCGATTTACTGACAAACGTATCCACTGACTGACATACTGACTGACGGATTATTGTCTGACACGGGGGCTGACATGTACTGACTGACGTACTGACAGCGACTGACTAGTTTGTCAGCTGAAAAACTATTATCGACTGACTGACATTAGTTGACTGACTTCGACTGACTTACACTGGACCGACGGCCGCCGACCGACTGAGAGTCTTTGGCAGTAGCACCATCAGCGCCCCCGGGCCCGGGTCCTCCCCGCCGCGCCGCCTGCGTCCCGCTCCCCTCCTAACTGAACCGGTCCCGGGCTATGGTGATCGAGGAGACCGACCCGCCGCCGCCATGTTCAATTACTCGCGACACGAGATGTAGCGGGACAAAGGCGCCGTCCTGAAGATGAGGGCGCTGACAGTCGCAGACGCCCGCGCGCGCGGGGGTTTGGGCCTGGCGGGGGGTGGCTGGAGGGGGCCATGTCGCAGCAACGACCTTTCCTCGGGCGCCGTCGGCCCCTGTCTCCGTCGTCCCGGTGGAACGGAGCTGCTGAGCTTCTGCCTGCCACGACTCAAACCCCCTCCGACGACGCTCTCTTGCTTGTCGTCGTGTGAGAATTTTCGTTGCGCGCGCCAACTGCGACGACGACGACGGGGTCGTTTTTCCGTACATCGCGTTGTGTGTGCTTTTTTTCTGCCCCCTCCCCCTCTTTTTCCTCCTCTCGTCTCTCAGCTGTGCTGTTGCACCTTTCATGACGTTGGTGAACGGCTTTTGAGGCTGATGGTACTCCACGCCAAGGCGCCGGCCTCGAGTACCGCACTACCTGTCACCGACAGCGCCCTCCTCGCCGGGCAAAGGAGACACACTCGCCGCTGCCCTTCCGCGCGCCTCCCTCCCCCTGGGCAGAGCAGAAGCGCACCATTTCTCGGGTGCTCTGGTGACGGTTTGGTACATGGTTGGTAGTCATGGCGTCGTTGGCTGTGGGTCGGGGTAGGAGGGATTGCTGCAGCCCGCTGGGTGGCCTATGTCCACCCGCTCTGCCTCCGCGTGCTGCGGGCAGCTGGGTGGCCTACTCGGCCGGCGGTCACTGGGTAGGCCGCCCACTGTGCACGCGCGCATAGCGAGGCGCCGAGTGACCTATCCGCCCGGCGGTGGCGGTCCCCAGGTAGACCATCCACTCGGGCACGTGCACGCGCCCAAAGCAGGACGACGGGCGGCACAACCCGCCCGTCAGTCCCCGGGTAGGCCACCCGCTCTGCACGCGCGCATAGCAGGCCGCTGGGTGGCCTATCCTCCCGGCGGTCCCCGGGTAGGCCACCCCCGGCGGTCCCCGGGTAGGCCACCCACTCTGCGGACGCGTGCGCTTCAGGCCGGAGGGTGGCCTATCCTCCCGGCGGTCCTCGGGTCAGCCACCCACTCTGCGGACGCGTGCGCTTCAGGCCGGAGGGTGGCCTATCCTCCCGGGGGTCCTCGGGTAGGCCACCCACTATGCGCGCGCGTGCGCTTCAGGCCGGAGGGTGGCCTATCCTCCCGGCGGTCTCCGGTTTAAGCCACCCACTCTACGCTGCGCGCGCGCCCAGGGAGCCGCTGGGTTGCCTACCCGGCGCCGGCTGTGGGGGGTGATGATCTCCATTACTCCGGGAGCGCAGAGCGCACTCGTCGCAAATACATCACGGCGGAACAAAGCGCGGCATTACTCTCTCGGCCCGCCCTTGTTTGCGTTGTTCGTGTTGTGTGTGCCCCCCCGTCCTGAAAGTGGCTCAAGTTCCGCGCGGATCAGGACCGTCTGTCTGTCCTTCCTACGAGTGTCTCCCCCATTCAGTCGGCGACCCCTATTTTCTCGCCCCTTCTCGTTCCTTCTCTCCCCTTCTCTCCCTCTCTTTCTCCCCCTTCCCCCTCTCTCCCTCCCTTTACTCTCTCTTCTCTCTCTCTCCGTCCTCCTCTCGCCTGCTTCGCTCTCGTTGTCTCGGGGTGTCGCCCGGGCGGACGTTTACGTGACGCTAATGTCCCCGACAGTCACCGACATGATAACTGAGTCTCCCCCCCCCCCCTCTCGCGGAATGCGTTGTGTGGGTCGGGGCTTGGGGTTGAAGAAAAACGGAGCGGCTCGCGCGGGGGTAAAAATGTGTGGGTGGGACTATCTCAAGACGGTTTCCTATTTTTTTTTCACCCTAGCGAGCGGGAGCGGGGGGGAAGGCGCAGCTCACCTCGAACGAGAGCGCGGGCGCTGCGCCGCCTTCGTCTGGTCTGGAGCCTCCTCCCTCTTTCTCCTCCCCCCGCCCCTCTACACATCGGCGATCCCCTCCTACACACCCCTTCCACTTTCTTTTCCCCTGTTCACTGACACGGCCGTTATTTATTGCTCTTTATTAGATGGGACCCACGTGCGCATGGGGCGAAAGAGAGAGAGAGAGAGAGAGAGAGAGAGAGAGAGAGAGAGAGAGAGAGAGAGGAAGCGAGCAAGCGAGCAAGCGAGCAAGCGAGCGAGGGAGCGAGCGAGCCCAAAGCGTGTGACGGCTCCCGTACGCTCTCTGCCGCTTGCGACTTCTATAAAACGTCTCGCTCCTCCTGTGCACACACGCCTAGTCTCTGTGTGTGTGTGTGTGTGTGTGTGTGTGTGTGTGTGTGTGTGGAGGCGGAGAGCTGGAGGGTCTTCTTCTCCTCGGGCCTGGCTGTGCGGTAGGCGCCTGTTTGGGGAGGCCCGTGTGGCGAGGAAGGAGAGGGGCCCCTGAGTGCCCCCCGGAGAGCGCCGACGACCTCTTCCCCCCCACCCATCCCCCCAACC
>NW_026269572.1:0-469 GCF_000697945.3 Frankliniella occidentalis | reverse complement strand
GGGCGGAGGGGGGCGGGAGGGCATTGGCAGCGCCGGGGAGCTATCGATGCCTTTGGGTGGCGCTCGGCTGCGTTCCTATCCACGCTCCGCCACTCCCGAAAAGAGTGACGCCATGACGAGTGGGGAAGGACGAAAATAAAACGAAACAGGAAAAAAAAACACGCCAAAGGAAAGAATAACAACAAGGAACTGAAATTGGATGACATATTTACTTATTTTTCTTTAGGTGGAGATGAATTTACACCCGCCTGGTGCCTTATTCCCACATACAACCCTCCGCCCTCCGCTGCCTGCTCTCCCCGAGCTGCTCTCCTTCAGCTATGCAGCCCCCCCTCTATCTCCTCTCCGTTTTGCTTGCCCCCCCCCCCCTTCTCGTTCGTCTCGAGAAAGGACGCAAGTCAATGTAGTAGTTGTGGAGGCGGTTGGCACCCCGGAGAGTCACTTTGGGGCCGCCCTGCCCTGGCGGTTT
>NW_026269571.1:4415-4978 GCF_000697945.3 Frankliniella occidentalis | reverse complement strand
CCCCGCCACCCGCTCGGAACCCCCCAACGGGTACGCGTCCTTGGCAGGGCATTTTCGCACCCTTCTTGGCCCGGTCCAGCGCGTGGGCGCGGGCGCACCTACCATAGAGCAGTAGGGGCTCCTCCCCGGCAAGCCGAGCAGCAGAGCACACCACCTGATTCCAAGAGTAGGTCGGCGGGCACTCACAGCAAGGAGAGGCGGGGGGTGGAACCTCCCGCGGGGTGGTATCTCCTCGACTCGCGGCCCCGAAAAACAAAACGGTACGGCACATGAGCGGCACTCGCTATCTCCCGGAGGTGATACACTACACGGGCGCAAGGCTGGCGGAGAGCGAGCACCTCTACTTTCTTCCGTGTATCGCCTCTCCCTCACCTACTATTGCATGATCTACATTATTTAGTCGATACGGCTTGATTTAAGTGCGCTCCTGACCCCCTCTCCCTCTCCCGCAGACTTTGCCTTTGCGCCCTGCAGCCCTCCTCCCCTCCTACCCCCTTTTCTACCCACAGCATAGGGTCAGCTGCCGCCTCCTTCGGGACGCGCCCGCCATGGCCAGGTGTGGC
>NW_026269571.1:1956-2770 GCF_000697945.3 Frankliniella occidentalis | reverse complement strand
CCCTGAAATACTCCGAAATAGCGCGAAATAGCCTGAAATAATCCGAAATAGGCGGGAAATAGCCGAAATGGCGGGAGAAAAACCGAAATGGTAGGAGAAATACCACGAAATAGTCCGTACGCTACGAACCCTAGTGATTTCCCCCTCGCTGCCCGCCCGAGTCAGGCGATGATGGTCTTTTAGACAAAATGAATTTGCTTCTTATTTAGTAAAGATAAAAGAGAAGGTGACTTAAACGAGTACATCGATTATTACGTTATATTATTTTTCTTTAGGTGTGTCTGAGGAGAGGGAGAGTTTAAGACTTTGGAAAGTCGATATCGAAAGAGGCCTTCACAACAGCAGACGTATATATATTGAAGGTTGTGACGCTAATTGTCGTCGCCGCCACAGTTTCTGCAGTGCAGCTCGGTGCTCTGCGCGGTGCTCTCCCCGGTGCTCTCCCCGAGGCACGCGCCCAGCGGGTCTCGTAACAGTGCCTTTCTACTGTCAATTAAATTACATTTAGGGCAACGAAACCTCTTAGTGCCTGCGCTTTCCCAGTGTAGACAGTTGCGAGCGGCAGCAAGATATCTAAATCAAGTACTTCGGAGTCGTCTTACGTGGCGTGTTGCAAATCAGCCGTGGTCCACATCCGGCCACGTGGATGGCGGGGTGGACAGAGGGAGGGAGAGGCAGCCGGCGCTGCGGTGCCGACCCTCACCGGCTCTGTGCCGGACTCGACTGAAGGGGCGGTAGGGATGCTGTGGGGGTGAGTCGCAAAACCACCCCTCCGGTGCGCACGCGCGCGCGGCAGGATAGGGTAGGCCACGGC
>NW_026269571.1:0-335 GCF_000697945.3 Frankliniella occidentalis | reverse complement strand
GATATATTTTATTTACGCCCAGCCCCCCCCCCCCCCTTTCCCACTCCCACCACCACCGCTCGGGGTGTTTTACCGAGTGGGCGAGGCCAGCAGTGGGCGCTGTAGGAAGAGGTAGAGAGGGTGGATCTATACTACACTCAAAAATGTGGGCGGTGAAAATATTTGGAGTAGGCGTCTAATTTACCCGTTTTCCGCCACCTTACCAAAAATGTAGGGATTTCCTTAAGATTCACTCCTAACCACATTTTTAGGAATTCCCTGGGGACCTCGTTTCCTAGCTCATAGTAGAAGGTTTTCAGTTGCACAGACAGATCATAGTCGCGACCATAGTCAAC
>NW_026269570.1:6752-8072 GCF_000697945.3 Frankliniella occidentalis | reverse complement strand
AGACGCACATTTAGCTCAGCTTCACACGGTTTTAACGTGCGTCTACCTTGTTAATGTAGTTTGTGGTCCGTCCGGAATCACCATGTCGTACCGCCCGCACTCGCGTCTTCTCTGAATCTCTCGGAACAAACGCAGGTCGTACGACGAACGGTAAAGAGACCCAACGCAGTCTTTTTTTCAAGCTTTAGGAGGACTTTGTAGTAAAGTGGACCGACAGAGCCCAAGTCCCGACGACGGTCACCGTCAGAACAGAATGATAAGACAGCTCACTCACCTTGGCCGTGATGTAGAACAGGTTGTTGAGCACCATCTCGGTGGCCTCGGCCGAGCCCCAGCCCTCGCGGCGGCCCCCGGCGCGCGTCAGCTCCGACGCGTAGTACTGCAACAGAACGAGAGGAGACAATAAGCCAGACTGATCGACAGAGAGCGCGCGTGAGAGCTCCCCGCTGGCAGGCGGCATGGCAGGGCCGTGCATATGAGGAATGCGAATGCGATGTCCTTCGACGCAACCGCCACCCCCTTTGGGTGCCGTCCCCTTGATATATGTCTGACAATGCGGGCACGCCCCTGCGACGGGGTGTGGTGTGCCGTGGCGTGGTATGGCGTGGTGTGGCGTGGTGTGGCGTGGCGTGGTGTGGCGTGGTGTGCCGTGCCGTGGCGTGGCGTGGTGTGGTGTGGCGTGGCGTGGCGTGGCGTGGCGTGGCGCGCCCGGGCCTGCGGTTCGCTCCCTCTGATTTGCATCCCCCCGCTCTCCCCCACGGCGACCTTGGGACACACACTCTCCTTGCTCCCCTGCTCCCCCTATTTACCCGATCCGACCCGACCTGGCCGCACGATCAGGCGGGACCCGATGGCCACGTACAAGGCTGGCCGTCGTGTGCAACCCCGCCCGACCGCCCCAACTCAACCTCCCCGACACGCGCCGTCGTTCGGAACAGCTGTCTCAGCGGCGCCAACGTTACCCGAGCTCTTTCCATAGAGCAAGTAGTGGTGGTTCCGCAAATACTTTGAAGAGCGGCAGTGGGTGTTCGTGAGTACCTCCCGGGTGGGTACCTTGCCCTTGTTTTTTTGTTGGGGGCCTCTCGCCCTTCAAGATGCGCAGCACGATCCTTCGACGACCCAAATCGGGAAACGCAAGACAGAAGGAAAGGAAAGAAAGGCAGCTCCTCCACCTCCACCGCGGCCGCGCCGAGGGCCGCGCTGCCGTGTGACGCCTTCCTTCTCCTGCTCCCGGATGTTATCGGGGACCGGCCAAAAGTTGCTCCAACCCGCAGCCCGCCCTTCATCAAACGGAGAAGAGAGAAAGAGGGGAGGTGGGGG
>NW_026269570.1:0-5003 GCF_000697945.3 Frankliniella occidentalis | reverse complement strand
AGCGTAAAAACTGAACCCAGAAATAGGTGTACTGATTTGGAATTGAAGTGCTCAGCTCTTCGAAAAGCCACGCCCTCAGCCCCCGCAAGGAATAAAATAATACCGAATACCGATATTTATGACGGCGTATCCGGTTGCTATCCGAAGCAGACCCGCTGTACCCTGGGCGGAGCTCTCGGTGGAGCGCCTTCCCTCCCTCCTGTCCCAACCCCACACCCCATGCCCCGCAGCTGATACGGGCAGCGCGTTTGCATCCATCGAGCGCAGGACTCCATAAAGTCCCTTCGCAAAAGGGACGTCCGGCTCGAAGAATAACGACCACCCGCTACCGGTTGGCGCGCCCACACACACACACACAAAACAATAACGTCGATGAGTAACGAACAACAACGTACCTGGAAGTACGAGAGCGGGTTGGCGGGAGGCACACTCGGGTCCACCAGCTCCATGTTGTGCAGCCAGGGCAGTAGGTACTGCAGCAGCAGCTGCCGCACCTCGGGCCGGGCCGTCTGGAAGCGGTGCGTAATTTCTGGAAAAAAGAAAAAATGAGCAGAGTAAACACGATGAATAAATAATCGAGCACTTTATAAACAAGCCGAGTGATTATGGTTCACGGACGCAACAAGGCTGGAAAGTGTGCGGTCGTGTAGACAAGCGCTAATGTAAAACGTTTACGACGACAGGTAAACCGTTATAACGGTCGTCCGCGACGACATAATTAGGGGAATAATAAAAGTGAGGCACCGAGAAAGTTGACGCCGCGGTCGAGGCCGCGGGCCTGGTGAAAAGAAGTGTGTTGAATGAAAGAGACTAAACGCGCGGCCATACAGCTGCGCCCGTTCGAGGCGGGACCGAGGTTGGGACGCTTTTAGCGATCGTCCCCGGCCGCGTTTTCCGTCCGCTCCGACCTCATTCAAACCTCCAGCAACGACAGCCCCTTTAAAGCATTTCATTCACAGAAAACACTGGGCATACTCTCGCGCAAAGCCCCTCTGCTGCTGGGGACGACATGTGAACAACCGCACTGTTAAAATCCTAGCTGCCAAGAACGCTTTTGCAAGTGCATAGTAAGTTAATGCTTCCTAGATAATTCCCCCGTCGGACTGGACCGAACTAGGCCGACACAGAACAAGCAGCAAGTTTGCGGTGGCGGGGAATGGCTCAGGCCGATAACAAACATTCACAAGCGGTCGTAATAGACGGCATACTGGGCGGGTCGACTCCCTCGCAGCCAGCGGGAACGCAGCTGCACCAACCACCGACCGATATCAAGGCAACAAGCGGGTGCGGTCAGAAAATACACTTCGGGGGTAGATTACTAATGAGTAATTAATATGGAGGTCAACGAGGCTTTCCTATAAAGCAATCGTTCGAATGAGCTGTTAGGAGGAGCCTCGTACCGACACAAAAGTGGCATCGCGGATCATGAGCAGGGGCGATGCAACCCTAGCGGCAGACATGTCCCCTCCCCACCCAGACGCGTGGGCTACCCCACGACCATTTAGTAGTTTCACTGTTGCAAAGCAATGCTTTGCAAATGCGAAGCAATGCTTCGGAAGCAGTGCCTCGCTAATGCGGAGCGACGCTTCGCAATCGTAAAGAAAATAGCTTCGTAGTTACAAAATATCAAAATCCTTCGCAATTGCTAAGCATCGCTTCGTGGGAGCAGTGTTGACTACGGCTACGCCCCTGCGAGTGCGAAGCCCGAGGTGCTCATCGGTAAGGGGGAAGTAAGAGGGGGGATTGAGGAAGGGTCCAAGGGTCCTAGCCACAAGCCACATCGCGAGAGGCTTTAAGACCCTCGGCCGGCGCGCTTCCAGCTCCGCGGGGCGTGTTTGGCGCTCCTCAGGCTAGCGGAGAGGTGGAATTATTGTTGACCTTTCCCCGGAGCGTCCGGTGGTTGCGGCTTTCCCTGGCCGTGTCCGGCCTTGTGCTCTGGCGCCGTGTTCTGCACCGAGCCCCCCTCCTCCCCCCCTCCATCAATCTTGGCCCGGCTGGGCAGCTTGCTACTGAACTTCGCAGGGACGGACGGCACTGCGAGTAATTTTGGGCGGAAGCAATCGCAGCAGCAGAGACGCCCCGCGCCCCGCGCCACTCAAGGCTGCAGCTGCCGGTCCGAGCAGCGGCGAGGCAGACAACATGCAAATGATCCGTGTGAAATAAAAGCGGATGCAGTGCGACGTGACCAGCCCCCAACTCCCCCCCTATTTGCCGATGCTCCGGACCGGAAATTAAACTTTCACTTTCTCAAAGATACCAAACGCGCGCGAAGCCGGGCATGCTGCTTCGCAAACGAGACCGAATCGCTTGGCCGGCTATCAGCTAATTTACATCAGTCAACAGCCGTCCGCTCTTGCCGCTCGGGTTGAGCTGTCTTTGACGGCGTCGCGCGAGAGGGCGAGTCAAACCTTCACCCTGGCCTCACCCCGCGAGCTGGCCTTGCCTCGCGCAGCGTCGTCAACAACCGCAAGCAAGCAGCTCTTTTGTGCACCTCAGCTGTGATGCGCGCAGCCCCGCGCCGAACAACGAGGAAGACGCCGACCAACGAGGAAGACGCCGATCAATGAGGAAGACGCCGAGCTTCTTGTTAGCGCCGGTACGGGTCGTTCCATATGCCACAAAGGGCCCCGAGAACATACCACCGTCAATCGGTGAAATAAAAGATTCTTGAATTTCAATAAGACCCGGCCTTGGATCTTACGGAGAACGCCAATGGCATCCAAGACCAGGTCTTGAAATACAAGAAACTATTTTTACCGAGGTACCACACGCAAACAGCATAGCTCAGTCAAGTGCTATAAAACACACAAAAGGAGTTGTTCTAGCACGCTGCAGCACCTCGAGTACCCCAACCAAGCGCACGTTAAGGTGTATACACTAAATCCTTATGCATTCTGTTGTGCATAAGACTTACAGGATTTCATGCAGCCATAGCTATGCACTGTTTTTCATGAATAAGTATGCAAAACTAAGGCCACTATGCACAAATTTGTGCAAAGTAATGCTGAAGTTTTACATAGTTATACATGAAATTTGGTGCATAACTATGGCTGCTTACGGCTGTGCATGTTATGCACAACAAAGAACATAAGGGTTTAGTGTGATTGGAGATTACATTAGGGTGCGTGCATTGGAACTGGGGACGGCAGGCGCTCCTCCCGCGGTGTAGAATGTGTGTACACCACCGTGGCCCCGACTCAGTCCTCCCGCGGGCGGGACAGCGACGCGCATCCATCGCCCGCCCCGCGCCCGTCGCGCGGAATGCGAAGAGAGGGCCTTTTCTTTTTCGCGCCTCATTCTTTTGACTCAGCGTCGGGCGGGTCGGGACGAGGCAGGAAACGGCTCCCCCCCTAAAGCGTCGTGCGAGTGAACGCGGGCGGTCGGGTCGGGAGGGACAGAGAAGGCGGCGGGGGAAGGAGCCAGGTGGGGGCGGCGCGGGCGGGGGCAGCAGCGGCGCGCTGTGCGAGGGGCGGGCGGAAACCGGCGGAAACGGGCCGTGGCAGAGTGACCTCCTCGCGGCGCCCTCGCGGGACTTCCCCTCTCCTCCCCCTTTAGCTCCGGCAGGGACCTAATGCCCCTCCAAATGCGTTTCGGACCGGGCCGCCGGCCACACACCCCTTTTCTTTTTCACCCTTTCCCCCGACGCGGCACTCTCTGGCCCGCCCCCTCTGAGTGACTAGTCCTGTTCGACGCCATACCGACCGCCCCCCCCTCCTTTCCCATCCCATTTTGAAGCGGTGTGTCGGCTCTGGAGGGCACAAACTTTTATAGTGCGAGGGTCAACGAGGTGAGGAGGTGGCGGGGGAGGAAGGGGAGAGGGGTGGGGTGGGTTAGGGGTTGTTGCCGTGACAGCGCGGACTGTAGCGAGCAGCAGTATACAGTGTGTTGTGCGAGACGTGTGTGGTGCATCAGTGTGACTCCCCCGGGGTCAGTGCTCCAACGTGCTGCACGTGGGGCTGCGAGCCTTCACGCACGCACACACACACACGCACAGGCTAACACAAATACGTGAGCGCACTGGGGCGTGCAGTACTGCCGGGCGTGCAGCGACGGCGGCGGCCGCCCCCGGGGAGGAGAAAGAGAGAGAGAAGGCCGTAAGGGGAGCCCAAGTCTGTCCCCGGGGCCTTTTTCTGCCGCCATGACGACGTTTCATTACGACGAGACTACTTTTGTTTCTCCCGCGCCCCCCGACGAGTTGACTTTTTGGCCTCCTTTCTTGTGTGTGTTTCCTCCTGGCCACTATAGCTCCCCTCTTGCGCGGGTGTTGCTGTTGCTGCTGCTGCAGCTGCTGGATTCGGCTCTACTTCGCTGCGGCCGACTCCCTTTAGCCTCTTCTGGGAGCCCCCGTCTGGGATAGAGACACCCGCCCGCCGTACCGTGGCGAGGCGTGGCGCGGCGCCGCCGTATAGCGTACAGCATAGAGAGGGAAAAAAAAGAAATAACAGCAGAAGCAACAGCTCAACAACAAACAACAACAACGGCTAACTGCCAGCGCCGATGATATTTACGGCCCCTCCCCACGGGATCCGTTTATCAGGGCGGCGCCTGCATCGCTGCACGTGGCCGTCATTAGTAGAGGGCGCGGAAACTTTGCGCCGAAAACAAGGAGCAGCAGCAGCAGCGCAAAAAGGGGGGAAAATAAATTGCCGACGCGGCTTTACTAAAGCTCCTGGTTGTGTGTGTGTGTGGGAGGGGGGGGGGCTGGAAATAGAAGCAGGCGACCTTCGCATCCGGATGGGGGCGCTGCTGCTGTTGCTGCTGCTGCTGTGCGAAAAGTTGCCCCCGAACCTCCCGCGGGCCCACGTCAGGGCGGACTTCCCCGGCAGCAAACCAACTCACTTTCTCTTTGTCTCATACACTGCGGATTCCTGCTCCTCCGACTGTCTGCCTCGCCCCGCCCCCCTCAGGCAGACTTCCTAATGAAGTCCGATATGAGCCCCTACTCTTGGACTTAACTCCCAACGGGGCACGGAACGGTGAAAGGGAGGGAGGAAAATGGGGGG
>NW_026269569.1:15204-15592 GCF_000697945.3 Frankliniella occidentalis | reverse complement strand
TGTATATCGTGGATCGCTTCAATGCTCAAAAGAAAGAAATACATGCCGTAAAATGGCCGAGCCGATAGCTCCAGTACGAGCAAGGACAGGCGAACGTTCGACAAACGGAAAGACGTCGGAACGGTCGCTTTGCAGAATAGCCTCGGCGCGGCATCTCCCCCAGACGTCATCTTAATCTTTCCCTTCTTCTTTCTTTATGGAGTCGCCTACACACTTGTCCCCGACGATATGCAGTGTGGTGGTGGTGAGGGGGGGGGGGCGACTCCTCCGTGCCGTTTATGTCTGCCGAGCACGGCACTGGTCGGGTTAGGCGAGGCAGGGCAGGGAGCTGTGGGATTTTAGGATTGGTGGCTGTTTCAAGGGCTGCGCTGCGCAGTCCGGGCAGCCC
>NW_026269569.1:7953-8405 GCF_000697945.3 Frankliniella occidentalis | reverse complement strand
AGCCAAGTACTCCACAACCGCTTCGATGACAACCACCGTCCTTTCTGAAAGTGGTTTACGGACCGTTTCCCATCTTCCTGTCAGGACGCGACGGCACGAAAATTCAAACATTTGGAGATATCGCGACTGTCTCCAGGTGCCCCTGTCTCCAGGTGCCCCACTCTCCCCTACACGAAAAATTCAAGTCGCCCACCCCTCGCTTTCGACAGTCGAAAATGTATATCTTGGATCGCTTCAATGCTCCAAAGAAAGAAATACATGCCGTAAGATGGCCGAGCCAATAGCTCCTATACGAGCAAGGACAGACGAACGTTCGACAAACGGAAAGACGTCGGAACGGTCGCTTTGCTGAATAGCCTCAGCGCGGCATCTCCCCCAGACGTCATCTTAATCTTTGCGCTCTTCTTTCTTTATGGAGTCCCCTACACACTTGTCCCCGACGATATGCAGTG
>NW_026269569.1:0-368 GCF_000697945.3 Frankliniella occidentalis | reverse complement strand
GCGCCCAGCCCCAACAGCAGTCCATCCCGAGGTGGAGTGGGGCGGGCGGTGTGGGGTACGGACGGAACCCCTTCCTCGGCGATGTTTGTTGGTTGTAAATCTCGATGGTACCCGCCGTACGTGAGGGCCCGGCCGATGCCCCTTCACCCCTCTATCTACTGCTGACTCCCCCCCCCCCCCCCCCTGAGGGGCAGAGCAGCAGCGGGCCCAGGAATTCTAATCGCGGCACTGCAAGGCAGCGTCGGGGTGGCGGCGGCGGCGTTGGGTGTTGGGGGGGGGCGCTGAACGAACGCCCAACAGTCCGACTGATTTATACGACTGGGCTATGAGCTCTGCCCAAACGCCGCGCGCGCGCGCGCCAAACGCGA
>NW_026269568.1:8505-8949 GCF_000697945.3 Frankliniella occidentalis | reverse complement strand
ATGTCCGGTAGGTGCGTATGTCGAGCAACACGTCTTAACATACCGTCCGTTTCGGAACTGTAAACTCTCAGGACTTCCCTCTTAACCTCAAAATACGTCTCCTCGCTGCGCTCTAGAAGGCCTCAGTCTGGATCAGTATTTCGCCTATTTCTACCTCGGCGGCCTAGAAGTCGGCCTGCTTCGGTTTCCTCGGCTGTCCTAGTGGTCACGCCAAGGCTCCCTATCTCTCACAGCGTGCGCTAGAAGGCTTCTGGAGACTACGCTACTTCCTAACCTCTAAATCTGCCTCGGCGGCCTAGAAGTCGGCCTGCTTTGGCTCCCTTGGCTGTCCTAGTGGTCACGCCAAGGTTCCCTAACTCTCAGAGCGTGCTCTAGTAGGCTTCTGGAGACTATTCTAACCCTTCTTCCTCCGTCCTTTACCGCTGCCACCAATGTAGTATTGGG
>NW_026269568.1:8108-8455 GCF_000697945.3 Frankliniella occidentalis | reverse complement strand
TGTAGGTGTCGCCTCCATAGTGATCACTAGTGGCCGTGACTAAGGGTATTCTGCTGTAACCTGGTTAGGTTAATGTTACCATAATACTACAATAGGAAAGAGGATATTGCCAATATCCTCAACGATTTTTACATTAACGTTGGACCTAGTTTATTTGCCACAATTGAACATACTGAAGGAATAACTTACACCCATGATTGCCTAAAAGAACCTATGCAAATGACTGAAGTAACAGAAGAGGAAATAAGCATCCATATTGAAACTCTAAGTAATAAAAACTCTAGTCCAAATGGTATAAGCAACTCCTTCATAAAGAAACTAAAATCTCCCCTAACTCCTATTATAAC
>NW_026269568.1:0-3343 GCF_000697945.3 Frankliniella occidentalis | reverse complement strand
ATCATGTCGATTAAATAAACAAATAATTTCAAAGGCAACCTATGTTTCTAAAATATTTGCTACAGTTGCTGAACATCCATAATCTGGCTTGCTGTTCATTTAATCCTTATGCTTTTAGGAGTCCGCTGTTCCTGTGCGTCCCTCTCGTCTCATCAAGTTCTTCCCAGTATTTATGTGTTGTAAGCTTGTGCTGGTACTCCATGCTGTAAACGCACCCAGCAATAAAAGGGATCAGTTTCAACCTCAGCCTCCATTCTTATTTCTCCCTTTCTACCACTGAACTGAACAGAATAGCAGTTTGCAAATAAGAGTGCAAGGATAGCACACAAGACCGAGAGACAAAAGGCCACTTGATTGTGTCTCGAACCAGAAAACTCGATGCACCCATTTGAAGGGAGTTGACGTTTCTTTGAACAATTGGATGAATACGAGCAAAGTCAGACCAGTGTCTGTTTTACAAATGATAGCAGTTACATAAAGCTTTGCAGCCAACCACTTCTTATGTCTTACACGTTGTAAACTATATGATACTTGTGTTTCCAGCAAATACGAATCAACATGTTTAGGATAACTGGAGCATTCAATTAAATATGCCAGCGGATGACAGAGGATAACTGGTGGTTTTATTGTTATCACACATAGCCACATAGCAGATTAAATAACACTTTATAGATGTTATAAGCAAAGATTCAAATGAAATGAAGTATGTACAAATAAGATGAGGCATTAGCCAATCAGATCACGTTCATGACGCACACATTCAAATGATAAACAAAGCAGAAAATAGAATTATTTACATCAAAGCGGTGGTCTAAATTCTTATTGGTGACAGGTCGTAATTTTAGAAATTCAGTTAAAATTTAAGCAAAAGTTATGTCATGGGGAAACTTCGTTGCTACAACAAATTTACATAGCTTAGTTAACATAGGGAAAGAAGTCAAATGGTAAAACAATCAAGTCGAGTAGATACTACTCATCACTGCTAGCTTCAGTGTTGCTGTCGCTGTCACTGTCGCTGTCACTGTCGCTGTCTTGATCCAGTCGCATTCCATGGTTCAGGGCACCCTCATTGACCCAGGAGACTGCTTCCAGAAAGGCTCCTGGACTAAGCTGATCACTGAGCAAGAGACGAGTCAGTCTCTTGACACGCTGGTGATTGGCCAGAGTTTTCCAACGTGGACCATTGTTGACAGCTTTCCCCCCTCCAGCAGCCAGTTTATCACTCCAGGCAAGATGTTCGAGTTGAACAAATCCACCTGCCAAAAGAGAAATAAGTAATAAATACATAGTGTGGAACAGGTGCTTTTCATTGCTTTTCATTGCTTTTCATTTTTCCTTGTGTTAATTAGCATTGATCTTTAAAAGCATTGGTCTCTAATGTAATATCCAATTTAACTGTTAATGGAACTTACCAATCAGAGTAAAAATGTTGGGATGGTTTATTGGAATTGCTGTAGCCATTGAGCGGTTATCAGACTCAGAACAGTTGTTTGATCTCTCCTCCTGTCCAAAGACTGAAAGTTCCTGAATCCTTGGAAACCACTCTTTCCTGAAGTATGAGAACAGCGTCTCAAACTCATTTGACCAGCCAGATGATTCAATTAGCTGCCACACCTCTTCAACACCCTGTTCGATCAATGCAGCAGGCAAAAGGGGTGCACCACATAAACTGCGTATGAAGGAATGCACTAAATCATTCTTCGAAGCCAGAGAAGCTAGCCCTTTTTTCACAGATTGTCTCCCAATACACTGTAACCAAAATAAAACAGTAATTTGTTAGATGTTTAAGACATGCCTTTCCGACTCAAAATCAAGATGAAATGCTTACCACACCAAAATGCCACAAGCAGCCCACAATGTCACTCAAAGGGAAGGTAATACGTAAAGCATTAATCGTGGCCCTCTCAAAATCACAATGTATCCGCTGTGGCTGCAAGTTAGGTGACAGTTCCTTAATGAAGGAAAACAGAGTAATATACGCTGGTTCACAGCGGCTCATCATCAAGACTCTGACTAAGGCAATAACCTGGCATTATAGAGAGCTGAATGCATTCTTGCGACAGTGAATCGTCGAGCTATGTCTGGATGGAGCCTGAGGGAGAAAAATGCTATCAAAAACGCGCTGAAATGATTAGACTGTCTTCTCTAAAATCTAAAATTTCTTACCGTAACCGAAAGTCACGTAAAAGCTTGCGGACGCTAGCTCCAGTCACAGCTGTCCGTGCTTCTTGGACGAGGGCACCCCGGACCTCGATATCTTCTGGAAGATGTTCATCCCGTTCACAATCATGATTCTGAAGTGAGCTGGCGAATCTCAAGACAGTTTGTTGCTCCATTTAAAGTCAAGCTGGCGGTCGCCTTGCAGCCATCACCCGCATGCCGACACTTCAGTCGTACTCTACGTGGACGTATTTCTTTCACATGATAGTAGAAGCCATCGCCAACATGAAGAATCACAGAACCTTTCGTCCTCCCGGGTAACACTTGCAAATTCTCAACTTGTATGTTGTAGAAACACTGCGAAAAGGACGGAGATCCAAGCAGAAGACAGAACGCAGCAGAACAGCAGAAGAGCGAGCGTGATCCTTGATTTTGTAGAAATACTGCATCGCCGTATCGACAGCAGATCGATCCCAAGGGAAGACTTTCGATACGTATCGCTTGTGGTTCGCCACCAGCTGGCCCAGCTCCGGCCAGGGTTTATGGATAATATTTACATTATTTACTTTTTAAATAAATAATTGCATACGAAAACATAAATCAAATTGATTCGGCGCTGAAGCCGGCAGGTGCATGATGTACGACGTGCATCCGTCAAAACAATGTTGTTGTTTGTGCGTTGGCACCCCTGTGGCACCAGGGAATAAAGGGCCGGTGCTTCCGCTCTCTCGCCGTCAATGACAGTTTCTCTCTTTACAGCGTGACTCTATCCTAGTGAGTATAGTTTAACTCTGTCGTCATTTTGTTCCGCGCTGCTGCATTTCTGTGTTGACATATGACTTGGTGTTCATTTGACTTTTATCGTTGTGATATCTTTCGAATCTGTGTCGGTTTGCTCGCGATATGGTTAGGTCTGCGTATTCAACTTTAAAGAGGCAATGTGACGTGACTATAATTCCAACGGTCTTTGACAGGGTATCAATGGATTCCGATCAGCAAACTTCCGAAGAGTTGAGGATGAAGCGTCTGCGGCATCTCCGACACCTCTTAATCGGTAGTGCTGCAGCTTCTGTCGATCTACCCTCGGCGGCGCAGTCGTCGTCAGCTGGACCGTCAACAAGTTCTGGTGCTTGTGCTGGGTCGACTTCTCGTTCATGTGCTCTGGATTTGACGTCAGCCGGAC
>NW_026269567.1:11083-11309 GCF_000697945.3 Frankliniella occidentalis | reverse complement strand
AAAGGGACCTCGTCAGAGCCTCCGTAGAGGTCCTCGATAGTGGACCTCGGTGTAGAACCTTGGTAGAAATACCTGATACAGAAACTCAGTAGAGAAACTTGGTGGAGATCATCGGCAGAAAACCTCGGTAGAGGTTCTCGGTAGAGAAACTCGGTAGATAAACTAGGTAGAGAGACTTGGTAGAGACCCTTGGTAGAGATACTCGGAAGAGATACTCGGTAGAGAT
>NW_026269567.1:5609-6297 GCF_000697945.3 Frankliniella occidentalis | reverse complement strand
CGTGTCCTCGTTCCCTCCCTCCCCTGTCCCAAGGTGTCCTTAACCGCCCTGTCCTTCCGCGTCCCTCCTTACCTCCTGTCCTAGACTGTCCCTGCATGTCCTCGTTCCCTCCCTAGCCTGTCCCAAGGTGTCCTTAACCGCCCTGTCCTTCCGCGTCCCCCCGAACTCCTGTCCTACACTGTCCCTGCGTGTCCTCGTTCCCTCCCTCCCCTGTCCCAATGTGTCCTTAGCCTCCCTATCCTTCCGCGTCCCCCCGAACTCCTGTCCTACACTGTCCCTGCGTGTCCTCGCTTCCTTCCCAGGCTGTCTCTCCGCGTCCCAGCTTTAACTCCTGTCCCAGACTGTCCCCGCTCCTTTACTCTCTCGCCCCAAGCTGTCCCTACCTGTCCTTCCGCGTCCCCTAAGAGTATTAATTTGCAGATATTGTACTCCGGTTTGAGAACACAGCCCTGCGACGGCCGGCTAAGCGGCCCCAGGGCCGTGTCTATAGCGGATGTGAAACACTATACCGTAAAACTTTCAGTACACTTTGGTCACTGTTTCGTAGCTTCCTGCACGCTGAACACTCCCCATACCACAGACATTGCAGACCCTTTCTGCGTTACTGCCAAGCTCGTCCTCGTTTTTCTGCCTTCCTATTTTCCCTCTATTACACAACTTGACACATATCAGCACATAACATACACAT
>NW_026269567.1:0-454 GCF_000697945.3 Frankliniella occidentalis | reverse complement strand
TACAATGCAAAGCATGTTTCAAAAATTATACACTGATGACAAAATAATGTCCAAGGTAAATTCATTACTAATGCCTCGCCTACAAACTCACAACAGTATTTGTTATTATTTCTTGAGCTGGTGAAGTAGTAGGAATCACATCCTTTCTCGGCGTATTCTGTAGCTTATCTCCTGGGAGGACTGGGGTGGAGACCACGCAAGTGGACAAGGTGGAATCATCTGCTTCAACTCTCTGGAACAAAGATAATCTGTTATGCAAAATCCCTACACCAAAGTACCAGGAAATAATGGTAAATACCTCAGGGAAAGATTTAGTTTTCTTCCCAGAGCCCAATGGGGGCAGCACATCCTCATCTAACTGTTCCCAATCCATGGGCTCACTATCAAGGCTTCGTTTATGCACAGAGTCCTGTTCATTCTAAAAAAAACAAATGCATATATAGTGCTACCATCT
>NW_026269566.1:4427-9246 GCF_000697945.3 Frankliniella occidentalis | reverse complement strand
GGGGGGCTGTGAGGCGAATAAGATTTCGCATTCGCATTGCAGACCGCACAGCTGTGTCGTGGCGACAAAAAGATGCGCTTAGCGATTTCAGGCGGGGGCCGAGCGGGCTGCGGCGCTGGCTGTCGGGCAAGGTCGAGCTGCGCGGTCCAGGAGGACGGCCACGACTGGGGCCCCCGCCGCATCCTGCCGCCCACCACAGCGCCGACCCCTTCCGGGAAGCCGCGCGACATTTTAGCATAATTGTCGCAGAGAAATGAGGACGACCATATCATGCGTAAGGTTGGCTGCTGCGCGAGTCAAGTCGGTTGGGGGACTCGCCAATAACATAACCTCTCACGAGCGGGTCTGCTTCCTGCGGGAGTCCTTCAGAAGAAGCGAAGCACGAAGTCCACGTCCAGGACCGCGTGTCAGCATCACACTCTGCCAGGACTCCTCTTTGAGACACCAGCGAGCGACTCTAAAGGGTGGGTTCCAGGAGGACTACCGAGTCCAGGTCCAGCCCGCCACCTCGCGACATCATCCTCGGGGGACATGAACACGACTTGAGCGACACCTCGCTCACAGTCGCTGGTCTAATTTTATCTCGTCTGACGGACCGGCGACCCATTTCCGCGTGGCGTGGCGGAGAGTGCGCCTGCTTCTGGTGAATGGACGGCGTGGCCCGCCGCGGCCAGCGCGACGCCGCGGTGCGCTTGAGGGGCAGATTGAGCAGCGCTCGCTAAAGTGAAAGATTGCCAGGCGCTCCTACAGCTTACGGACAAAAATGGCACGCGAAAAAAAAAACGTACGAGGAACCAACATCAATCCCTCTATCGCGTAGTAAAACTAACCTCTACAGAGTCCATCGGTTCCGAAACACTCTCTTTTGCCATTTTCGGCTAAGGAGGGTGCATCCGGGCGGTGCAGTCGTCCGGGGCCTCGAAGCCGACCGGCGTGTCTGGCTGACGCAACGCTCCTAAGGATATGCACGGCGGATCAGCGACAACACTGGCGGCAAGCCAAGCCCGGCCTCAGGGTCCGACGGGTCCCGCCCCGCGGGTAACCCTCTCATTAGATTGCGTGCGGACGGGAGGTGGCGGGGCGGGGCGGGGCGGGGCGTGGGGCGCACGGAAGGGCGTGGCGCGGCACGATCCCACGCCGAGGTATCGACCAGCGGGGCGGGGCGGGGGCCGCAGCGCGGCCTACCCGGCCCCGGCCCTCGGCGCCTGACCACGTGGGCCGGGCACGCCGCTCGCGGTCGTGGACTCGGGCGGGGCGCCGCCGTGGGTTGCGGGGCACTGGCTGAGGTGGAGACGGCGGGAAAGGGAATGTGGCACCCGCGGGACTGTCATTGTGCACTGGCAGCCGCCAAATGTGGGACGGAAGTCCTAATCACGACATGTACCCGGCGGCCTTACTGTTTCAGACCTTCCGCAAGGGAGCAGACCCGTCACCAACCACATGGCCAGCTCCAGCCCCACAGCCCCGTGCGAGTAGGCAATCCGCCCACACGCCTGCCGTGCGGTGCAGTATAACTCCGCGTGGGCCACCCTGTACGTGTGGTATTGGCGGGCCCGGCTTAGCCGACGAGGCGGAGAGGGCAACCCCAGAAGTGCGTACACCGCCGGCCACGCAACACAAACCCACTGCTGACGACGGGGGAACAAGCGGCGCCGGGCCGCGCGGTGGGCTCGAGCCTCGAGCACAACAACCCCTCTCTCACCGGTGCATGACCAGCTCTCCGGATCGATTTCGTCAGCCGCGTCGAGTGCCGGCTCCTGCTGCTGCTGCTGCTCCTCCTCCTCCAGAGGCCTCCGTACCGCACGGCGCGTTGCGGCAGGTCACGGGTCAAGCGGGGTCGGGCCAAACGCCCCGCGCAGCCGCGTACAGTAGAGGACTGCGTCCGGCTCAATCACTACCAGAAACTCTGGCAGCTGCTCCGTGCCTTCCCATCGCACCTCTCAATAATTCATTGACCCCATCCCATCGGCCCGGCCGCCTCCGACTCCCCCGTCCAGTTCGCTCGCTCGGCCTGTGTTCGTGCGCGCTGGTGTGCGTTTAGCACCGGATAAGAATCGAGATAACGCCCTTTCCGAAACAGGCATGCCGCCGTCGGTTTCTTTACGCTTACGCGCACTCCCAACAGGAGCGATCGGCACTCGTTTCCTCAAAAGGACAAGCAACACAGAAACTTGCGGGGATAAACAATACCCCGGGCCAACACGACGTCGTCGCCGGAGTGGTGCTGTGTCGATCGCCCTCCCCTCCACCACGCACACCTCCTCGCGCAGGCGGGTGGTGGCGCCCGCCTCGGGTAACCGCGATACGCAAAATGACACTGCAATAAAAGACGAGTAAATTGAAACGGGGAGCATACTGAACACGCGGTAAGCTTCCTGCCTCGCTGGGGGGCGTGTCTCGTAAATAAAAAGGGGGTGTGAGTCGCTCGGGGTGCTCGCGGCGCGGAGCCACACGACACGGCGGCCGTTGAGGGAGCTTTACGACCAGAGCTGCCACCTCGACGCCGAGTTGCGTCAGCTCGCCGCCTCGTCCCGCCCCGCCCCGCCACAGCTCGCGCCCCGGCGCCACGCGTGGCGCGCCCACCCCGCCCTCGGCCGAGCCCCCGGCCGACAAGCAGCGGAGCGAGAGGACAGCCACCGATGTCCGTCCGTCAGTCCCGCCAAACCGATCACCGCTCCAGACAAACGGCTGGTGGTGGCCGCTAAGGCGTCACCGCTCACCGAGCCTCGAGTGGCGTCGTGACGACTCGGTGACCACTCGGTGACCACTCGGTGACCAAACCCCGACTTTACCCACCGTCTCCGCCCCGCCGCATCATTCGGAGGCGACGACCTCCGAATGAAAGGCGGGAGTTCATCACGTTTAGAGCCGGGAGGAAATCGTCCCTCCTGTTCGGCGGGCGTGGTCTGCTCGCGGCGCGAGGCGGGAGGTCAGCCCCCTCGCGTCGTCGGGGCCACGGGGAGGCCATTCGCCCCGAGACAGACCTGACACACACCGAGGAGGGGTTGGCGATCGATCAGATGGCGCGGCGTGGCGTGGCGCGGCGTGGCGCAGCGGGGCCTAAGCGCCGTGTGCGTGTCCCTTGCGGTGCGGGCTGCCTAATGGGATATCCTGCGCCTACCGCCGCGGGGCAGGACATGCCGCAGGCAGGCGCAGAGAGCCCCGGGCCGACTATCGGGCGACAAGGACTCGGCCGGCCGCAGTGATCCATGAGAGGTGCACCTGGCCATGGCCAGGTGGGGTTGGGCGGACGCTGTTTACCTACCGCTATCTCCATCGTATACGGAGCAGCGATAAGCGGAGGCCACCGAGTCACGCAACACACGAAAAGTGAAAGAAAACGATCCCAGAGGAGTCGCATAGCGTCATGGCGCAGGGTCGCGGGGGGCGGGCGGGGTCCACGACAACGGTGTCCGCGGGGCGCGGCGCATCGCACCTCGCCGCTAACGCCGGCCGGCGGCGCCTCCTCGTCACCAGAGCGGGGCGCGCGAGCACCAGCGCGGACCGTAAAAGCTCGACCGCGCCCGGGTCAGCGAGGACCGCGAGCCGGAAAGAATTCATTTCGTGGTATGGCGTGGCATGGCGTGGCGTGGCGCGGCGCGGCGGGTCGCGTGCGACTGCGGGGTGATGCCGCCCGTCGTCTATCCCAATCGGCCCGCTGCTGAGGCAATGCGAGCCCCGCCCGCACCGAGGACAATCGCTAAGTGCCGCGCGCCCAGGCGCTGTCACGCCGTAATATTTTGACCGGAATTGCGTCTCCTGCTGCGGCTGCCTAGCTGTGGCTTCCGCTACAGGACGGCGTGAGCGGTTGTCCTGCGGTGCGGGCAAGCCTGCAGGCCGCAGGAGGGGCTGGGGGAGGGGGGGGCGCAGAGGGAAGGGCGCCTGCAATGTGTCGAGAAGGCGGTGATTTTCTCTGGAATCTCACTCCACACCTTCGCCCCTCTCGTTCGCTCCACACACGCAATTCGCAGAAGCGCCGGCGGCGGTCCAGGCCCGACCTCGGCGCCCCGATGCAACCGGCACACCTTTCGGACAACGCAATGGAGAGCGATCGAAACGTTCGCGCCCCAGAGTCGACGGATTTCTTCCCGAACGATCGCCATAGTCGGCGCGGGACGCGCCCATAACAGTCGCGCTCGCGCCACCAGCGTCGCCACCGCCACTTCCGCGCGGGAGTCGTATAACATGACTCGCTGACGTTCGCGCCCGCTGGCGTTTTCACTTTTCTGCCGACGAGGCGCGAACGCCCATTGTCCTGTGCCCCTCAGTGCGCACCGGGGAGGGAGGAGGGAGGGACGGAGGGACGGCGCGAGGAGGCGCAGACGACCCGGAAGGGTCAAAGGCCGGCCGCGGCAGGAGGAGGGGCCCCGTAGCTATTCATAGCTCTACAGAGGCGCGGGGCGTCCAGGTTCGACGCCGTGCTTATCCGCTCCCGCCGACGCTGCCACGTGTGCGTCTCGAACGCCGTACTCCACGACGCCACCGCCGCCGCAGAGGTCATCTACAACGAGCAGCACAGCAAGTGTGTTCGGAGAATGATTCTGCTGATGCTGGCTGCGGTGTGGGCCCAGATGGCGCCGTTCAGAGCACGGAGCACGCAGGCGGCTGCCGCAATACGGTTCGTTTCCGAGTCCCCCTGCTGCTCGACGCGCTCCCGGCCCCGCCGCGGCGCAAAGCCCGCCAGCCACAAATAGACCGCGTAGCCGAGGGGCGACGGGGCTGCTGGTGCAGGCTGCAACGCCCCGGCCCGGGGACGGCTCGGGAGGCCTTAGGGGACGGACCACGGCGACGAGAGGGTGGCGGTGCATGGCGCGCCGCC
>NW_026269566.1:0-2707 GCF_000697945.3 Frankliniella occidentalis | reverse complement strand
GGGGTGGGCGCAGGAGCGCGGGGCCCAGCTCACCCCCTGGCCTTGGGCTGACGCAGCCAGCGCGCGGCGGACCACACCACACCACCACCACCAAGGGGGTGAATCAGCGCAGTGACGTCACAATATCGCCGCCCACGCCCCACGCCACGCTCCATTGGGGGGCGCAACGCCACTCTGCCGCACCGATGCGTCCCGTGACTGGAATGGGGTAGCGACCGAGCGGGCGGCGGGCGGCTTGGCGGCGTCTCCTGCAGCAGGTGCGAGAGAGAGGGACGAGGTGTGTGTAAGCCGCTCTACCTGCCCGCCCTGCCCGCCGCTCTACCGGCCCGGCATTCAGATGAAGCCCAACCCGCATTGTATTGTGCCGCCTTGGCATTCACGATCCGCGGGAAGGGGGGAGGGGGTGGGGGCGTCCAACCTGCCGGCCACGGGGACAAGAGCTGCCGACAACGGCATAAAAATGATAATAAATACGAGAACTCGAGGTGTTCCCAAGTTGATGGGCGTTCCTGCCCCGGCCCCGCCCCGGCGCCCGGCAGCGAGGCGCCCCCGGCACGCTTTCGGATAAGCCGCGGAAGCGGGAACATATCGATCGGGCCGGTGGCACAGGGAGTCAGAGGGCAGTCGGGGTCGGGGGCCCAATGGGCAAAGTAAGGGAACTTCGTCGTCGTTAACCATCCTACAAAAGGGTTTGATGGTGATGATTAGGGGCGTCGGGCGTCGTGTAAAATACTCCGCCTGACTTCCGCCTCCGCCACGCCTCGCGCCGAGGGACATATGTGCACCGTAATAGATGCACGTGCTGCGAGGACCGGACCGAGGTAGGGACCGAGGGGGGGGGGGCGTGCCTCTGCCCATACATACACAAATGACACGAGCAAAACAAGACACGGCACTACAATGGCCAAGAGGGGAGGGGGGGGGGGTCCTCCAAGAATAAAACAAGAAAATCTTCTCGTAGTCCGGAGCGGACCGGAGGGTCTTGTTATTGCTGCGAGGGTCCTGCTGTGGAGAAACGAGCAGGTCACTCAAAAGGAAACGGAGGAGCTGTGTGGACGAGTACACTGCAAGGAGAACCGCGGCTCATGGCCAAAAACTCATTTCAAAATAGGTCCCCTGTCGCTCGTGATTTTTTATTTTGTTTTATCTTTACGGACAATGGGAAAATAAAAGAGGCGCAATGCCGCGCTCCGCCGGGGCGGCCAGCAATTCGGCGACAAGCTGCCAAAAGACGCTAGACCAGTGCTGACCTTGCGCAGACGTCGGCGCTGCCACGGCCGGTGGTGGTGGAGGGAAGGGGTGAGGTGAGCGGCGGAGGGGAGGCCTCGTGCGAGGGGCGAAATAGGGGATGGAAAGGTTCCGGGAGAACAGAGGGTCGAGTGATCAGGACAGCCGTAAGGGGTGTAAGGAGTGAGAGCGAGGGGCCGTGACCACGCTTAGGGAGTTGGTGTTTGGTTATCAGGAGTGTGAACAGGCGTGACGGACCCCGCGGCACGGCGACGACGCGCGGAGCCAAATGTGCAAACTTGTGACGCAACATATCGGGGCGCCACGACGCCACACTGCCGCAGCCGCTCGGACAGGTGTCACAGGGGGGCGCACGCGGGACACACGCGGGGCGGTGTCCAGGTGTGAGCACCGCGACGAGCGGCATGTACTACACCCGCATAGCCCCCCCCCCCTCTCCCGGGCGCCGGCGGGGCTGACGAAACCTTCGCGGGGGATCGTGTCCGATACCAGACTGGATCTATCACTGCATATCACCCCCGTTGCCGAGCAGGTCAGGTCTGCCTCGCGGTCTGGGGCCTAACTCACCGTGTGTCGCTGGTTGTCGCTCCGCCCACGTGGGGTGGCCGTGCCGCTGTGGCGCGCCTCTCGCCGGTGTACGCGACACGTGTCCTGCGGGTCCCGCAGCGAGTCCTGCGGGCCCGTGTGTGTGGGTCTGCCGCCGCACACTGAGCACTGTCTCGGGGAGGGTTGCGCGCGTATGAGGGCGCTCAGAGTGTTTCAGTTGGTCCGGGACGGCGGCAGCAGCGCGACGATCGGGGCCTCCGTCCTGCAGGCCGGCCTCAAGCAGACTGTAACCGTAACCTAAACCGTACCGTAGCCGTAGCCGCGCCGGCACCGGCGGCAGGACACCCGAGCCCGAGCGCTCAATGAACGCGAGCCGAACCCACCGGAAGCGCGGGCCGAGCGCGCCACTCGGCTGTGGTAGTGGCCGGGGCTCCGCGGGGGTCGCGGGTGGTCGCGGGGGGTGCCAACTTGAAGGAACAGAAACAGGAGCGGGTTTCTAGTTCCAACGATCGCCGCGCTGGCGCTGCTGTTGGCGCGCGAAGGCATCGAGCGTTTCAATCTTGAGAACATACTCTGATTTCAGATTTCCGCAGAGATTTCTATAAATTATCCGAGTGTACAAGCTAGGTATGCAATCTCACCCCACCTGGCATCTGGATCATTTGGCGAAAAGCGCGAAATAACATGTTCCAGGCGCTATCTCTGCAGGAATATACGCCCTGAAGACAACCTTCTGATACATACGAAAACAGAATTCTATTTGAAAGCAACTTTCTCAAAGATGTACCAGGTGGCTGATTAACCCCGCGCACTTCTGTGGTTAGACTGTACCGCACGCACGAGTGCGGGCGGGTTGCCTACTCGCCCGGCCCGTAAGGCGCCGTGGACAGGGGCGATAGGCAAGCCCGCCCGC
>NW_026269565.1:10564-10825 GCF_000697945.3 Frankliniella occidentalis | reverse complement strand
GCGCCTCCCCGCCCGCGGGCTGTCTCCTGCGGTCCGGGCCGGGGGTCGTGACCTTTATTGCTACTGGATTGACTTTGTCGCCTGCAAAGTTCGGTGGAGAGAGCAGCCACCACTACTTGTTTAGGTTTGCAGTTTTAGTATGCCTTCCTCCAGCAGCAGCTCTCGCCACAACTCCCACATAAGCTCCGTGTAGGAATTTATTGCTTGCTCAGAAATCTGTATCGTATTTTTTCTCCTCTGTTGCAGGTTAGTTGCTTACTC
>NW_026269565.1:5124-5548 GCF_000697945.3 Frankliniella occidentalis | reverse complement strand
GTGGAGAGGAGGCGCGACGGAGTCTTCCGAATTCGGGTATTTGCAAGTCTTGGTCCGTGTGTCTTGCCTTCACATGTAACAACGACGAAGCCGTGGCTCATGTTCAGCACCCTTTTTGTCAGATGTGCAAGGAAAGGTGCCGTATTTAATGCCACTTCCGACCGCTCACCGTTTTAATGCATTTATTTGCAAATGCACATTCGAAATCATGCAAAATTTTAAAATTCCGTATCTAATAAATTGTGTAGTTGCGCCCCCTCTCTCGCATCAAAGTCTCCACTGCTTCATCATCTCCGTTGTAGAGTTTTTTTTTTTTAATATTTTTTAACAGTGTGAGCGGCGCTGACGGCGATGATATCATTATCGCACCGCGCGGTATGACTCGGCGCGGCCTATTGGCAGGCACGCATCCAATCGATACATC
>NW_026269565.1:0-999 GCF_000697945.3 Frankliniella occidentalis | reverse complement strand
TCCTATGTCATATGTCGGTGGGTGGAGCTAAGGTGGCGAGGCAAGGTCACTGCTGCGCGCATCCCATAGGAAGCTGCACACGCGCACACACGCACACGCACGCGCGCGCAGCCACACTCTTTGCCCCATGGGAACGACACATCCTATCCACGTGGATTCCATGGGATCTTCGTGGATCACGTGGATGAGGATTGGTCGACCACATAGCCACTGAATATCTACGTGGATATTAAGTGGTAGTCTCCACCTAGATCGAAAATGAAGTTTCCACGTGGATACTTCCTTTCGTCGTCTATGTGGACACGTCCACAACAGATCTACGTTATTTGAAGAGGGAACAATCTACCTAGAAACAGTATGATATTTCCACGTAGATACCTTACATTGTTCTCCGCGTGGACAAACACCTTACGTATCCACATGGACGCAGCGAGGACATTTCTATACAGACCTATGACACTAGTATTCTTCATAGATATTTCAGTCACTAATCGATGTACGCACTACTATATAGATTTCTGTTTCATATTTTGTGTCCTTATTTATACACGGTTAAAAGCAGGAAAGGGCAAGCTGTAACTTTGCCATCCCTATATCAAATACGTGGATAGGTCGTGGATGTAGTCACGGGGGACCTTGCCGAGTATATAGCTCGCAGAGAGAGGGTATGAGCAGATGCCTCGGTGGCAGCGTGGTTAGCGGCGCCGACTACCAAGCGACAGGTCCAAGGTTCAACTCCCAGCAAAGGTAAAGTAATTAACTTCTCAAATGTGACTGAAATTAATACAAACGTTCAAGTATGGTCAAAGAAAACCGAAACACCAAAAAAGTATTTTTTCTGTTTTGGAAAACATATTTTTGGGGGAATGTTACGTGGATACAAAGTGGACAATCGAGTTGATACATCTATTTCTTATCCCCGTGGATTCTAGTGCCGTTTGGCACTCGATGGTCGAGTCGATGGTCCACGTCGACTCCACGTATTTTGCCTACGTTGTC
>NW_026269564.1:4153-4810 GCF_000697945.3 Frankliniella occidentalis | reverse complement strand
GTTGGGCGCGAGAGCAACGACACCCGGTATACGTCATACTCACAGGCGTTCGTAGTCTGTATGACACTCGAAATAATTTCGCCGCCCGCATCCCGGTGGGTTGATTGAATTATTTCCAGCACGTCACAGCCGCGCTGCCGCGCACACGCGAGTGAGCGCCCAGCCAGCCTCGTGCGGAGCGGATATGCGATTCTATCGATGCCCGTGTGGAGTTGCATAAGTGCTTCGCGCCGAGTGAAGAGGAGTATAAGAGGTGACAGGGGCAGGGAGGTGGGAGGGGGGGGGGCTCTCCCGGTTGAAGTATGAATTCCTTTCCTTCCTTCTTTCCTTCCTTCCTTCACTTCCAGCCAAAACGAGAACGCCCCCTCTCCTCCGCGCATCCAACGACGGCGTGACAGGTAATCAGGTAATCACAGCACTACGCTCCGGACCGGCCGCATCATCTGAGGGACACCGAGCTCGGTGCGGTGTCACGGTGTGGAGCCACTCGGTGAGGAGCCACTCGGTGTGGAGCCACTCGGTGTGGAGCCACTCGGTGTGGAGCCACTCGGTGTGGAGCCACTCGGTGTGGAGCCACTCGGTGTGGAGCCACTCGGTGCGGTGCCACTCCGAGCGGCCGCCGCGTGCGGTACGGGCGTGCGGCCTTGAACGTGACAC
>NW_026269564.1:1997-2648 GCF_000697945.3 Frankliniella occidentalis | reverse complement strand
GGTGATACACTCAGATTTCAATGGCGCTTCAAAGTGTTGTTGTTTTCATCCCTAGATTAGGTTTTGCATTGGTTTTAGCTGCCCATAGGGAGTTTGAAGGTCGTTTTACGCGAATTTAATTGAAAATTCGCCAAACTTTTTAGCCTGATTATCAACTTTACATGCACGTATCTCAAGAACCGTTCGAGCTATAGCGCCCAGATTTTGAGGGAAATCATAATTTAGCACGTTCTTTACTTGTAGAAAATTTGAACGAAATCGATTAGGACTGCAAAAACGGGTCCGGAGAGGGGGTCGCGACCCTAGGCCCCTTTTGGTGAACCCCATTGATTTCGTTCAAATATTTTTCATGGAAAGTACTAATTAAAGGATAATTACCTGCAAAATCTGGGCGCTGTAGCTCAAACGGTTTCGAAGATATGTGCATTCAAACATGGCAAAAAAACGATGAATTTGGGACATTTTTGATGAAATTCTTGTGAAATGACCCCCAAACTCCCTACGGGCAGCTAAAACCAGTGGCAATCCTAATTTAGAGGTGCAAACAACTACTCTTTAAAGCGCCTTTGAAATCTGACTGTATAACCGGAAAACCTTCCCTTGTAAGACTTTTCATACGCACTCGAGCGCTGAAGTTGGGCGCGAGAGCAA
>NW_026269564.1:0-367 GCF_000697945.3 Frankliniella occidentalis | reverse complement strand
GTGGGCGGGCCGGGGCAGCGGCCGAGCTCCCCGACATCACTCAAGCACTGTTCACAGAAACTGGGCCGGTGGAAAGCATCTGGCGGTCCTTGATTTGGACATCCGCGCTCTGCATTGTCTTTTGAATCGTTGTAGAATCGTACAGTGGACTCTCGATAACTGTCGCGGCGACAGTTATCGAGGGTACTGTGCGTTCGCTGCTGTCGTGCTCCGCTCTCCCCACTCCTCCAGCAGGCGACCCGGGCGAGCCGCCGGAGACGGCAGTCAGTCCACGTGGAACGCGCTATTTTTCTATAGCTATCTCTCTCGCACGCGACAGTTATCGAGGCGACAGTTATCGAGAGTCCACTGTATTCAAATTAAAAAG
>NW_026269563.1:10511-12219 GCF_000697945.3 Frankliniella occidentalis | reverse complement strand
CAGGGGCATATACCCCCCCCCCCCACTCACACACACACACACTTTTCCTGGTGGCCCGGCTCCATCGGGGGCGTCTGGGCCCGGCTATGGTGGCGGCAGTAGCAGCAGCAGCAGTCGGACCATACCGCACGAATTACGAAATAACAATGTGAACGAGACAGGAGGTCACTGCCTCGCCCGGCTCGTGGGATGTTGGTTGATGAGTGAAGGGCCAAGGTCCGGCTCAGGACTCTATCCGCGCGTCTGACCAAATTATTACGTCGCTGGTGTGTTTGCTTTCCTACGGTGAGCGAGCACACGTCTGGGCATAGCTTGTAACGTGAGTCAGAGTTGTTTCCTCACTTTGTCCGGTTACATTCTGCCTTTCAAATGGTTTCAACAATTGTATTTATCCCAACTAATGCCGCACTATCTAGTTAAGATCTGGCGTAAGAAGTAGCTGCAGCGGTTGTGGATTTGGCTGTCTGCCTCCCTACCCTATCCTACTTGGAAAAAGTTGTCCACCGAATAAGCTGGAAATCACAGCGCTCGGATCCAAAGGGGGTCGTCAAGTACGTCTGTTTTCCTCAGATTCGTTCGGCAAGCAACAGGAGCTTGGCGCCTGTGAGACTCAAGGTAGGCCACCCCGCAGTACACGCATGCACTGCAGGCAAGATATTGCCTACACATCAGGCGCTATGAGACCAAGAGGCAGAAGCTGAACTTGGCAGGTTCGCTACCGAGAATGACGTACTTTCTCGATGGTCCCGGCCCAAAGGCGCTATAGTTAGAGACGACGGGCAGACTCACCCGCTCGCGCATCCCTGCATGCAGTCTATCACAGTATAAACTTCAAGATCCTACGGCGGTATTGGCAGGACGTCTGGACGACTCGCCCACTTGAAACGTGTGGCAGGCGCAACATTTGATACGACAGCGGTTCGCATCTTTCCAATCAGCACCACTGCGACTTCAACCCACTCCAAGAAGAAGAGGGGTAGGGGGGGGGGGAATATTAGAAAATTTTCGGAAAAAAAATTTCCCAGACCCCGGAAATTCTCAGTTTTTTCCCGGAAATGTTAGGGAATTGTTCGGTAACTTTTAAAAAATTTACAACCCTACTCCTATGGTCCGGTCTGCGTCCTGCTAGAGGCGTCAAGTAACGCACCTCGCCGTCCTGATCCCTCAGGGGACGTGTCAGGTGTGAGCGCAACGGTTTCACGCGACACGGGTACCTGCCTGCCTACCTACCCGTAGGTACCCGCCACCACTACCACCACCGCCACCATCTGATACCTGTCCGCGCCATAACGGCTCTATCCGCTGGCAGAGTCTCAGCACCATCGTGCACACTACCACCATACCGCCATGGAGCTGTTGGTTGGTTTCCCCAGTGTAATGGAAGTAACTTTTTTTCAAGTTCAGATATAGCCATATACATGAGTTGTGAGTTGTGTGAACCATCTCACTTGGGGCACGTCCAGAAACACTTTTCTTGCAAAGCGGGAGGCAGCCCCAAAAAACAGTTAATTTGGTTCGCGTAAAATGTAAACAAGATTGATAAATGCACACGCGCCTTTGTGGGTGACGGGGACGGGACACACTGTTTGGGGGGATCTGGCGGGCGCATCCACGCCGTCAGACTGGCCACACAGTCGTCACTCTGACGCAGCGGCGCGGACGAGGCTCGTCCTGCAACAGGCAACAGCAAGCGACAGTACCCCCCCCC
>NW_026269563.1:6388-8655 GCF_000697945.3 Frankliniella occidentalis | reverse complement strand
GTTTTTTTTTGCAATTTCCAATTCCAGTTTCCTAGTCCGCAGTCGCAGCAGGGCCCGAAAGGCAGCCGTGACGACACTCGAGAGGCGCTCAGACAGGTCACTGACGGGTCAGTCGCGAGAGTCACGGCTCGTCGCGCCCCGGTGGCAGCTCCGCGTCGTCAACACTCGCCTCTCTCATGCGCCTCTCATCATACGATCGAACGAACGGCGACAGTACAAAGGTTGGCAGACTTGTGTGGCGATGGCTTCATCGCGACGAACGGCTCTGCTGTTGGTCGCGGCGGATGCCCCTGCACCTGCTGACAACGGCTTGACGACGTCTCTGCAAACTGCGCATTCAAACAACGCGCGCGAGACAAGTCTACTAGACGGGAGGCAAACCTCGAGTCGGTTCCGGTGGTATCCGGCTTGGTTACGATGGGAGCCAAGAGTCGCAGAATCGAAAATAGTTCCCGGTCCGCGTACGGCGCACCCAGAAGGATAGCGATACTCCTTGACGTGAACCGGACGCGAGATACCCCCGGCTGTCCGAGGTCTCCCGCAGCCGAGAGTCGCGGCAGCGTGAGTCCGGCCGCCCGGCAGGTAGGCAGCCCAACCGGCTCGAGTACCTACTGGACCACCTCCGCCGAGCGCCGAGTGGGCGAGCCACCTAACAGGTAACTTTGGGCCCTTCCCTACCCATCTGTCAGCGCCCGCCAGGTAGTCAACCCATTTGACGCACGATGGTACCGCCTATGGCGCCCTACGCCACACTAGTAGGCAACCCATCTTACACCATTAGCCATCGAAAGACTGAAGCCGATGGGAGGGCAGGGTGGCACTGCGCCCTACAGGTAGGCAACTTATTAGACCTCGTGGGGAGAGGATATTGCTCCCAGGGGGAAGTCAGTAACAGCGCAGTGAGTGAAGCAGCAGTGGCACTACTGGCCACACTCCAAGAATGAAAGAGATGAGAGTCAAGGAAGTTTCGTTACGGGCTGGCAGTCTTTTGAACTTTAAACTAGCATAGAAACTTTCGACTAAACTGGTCGCAACTCTTGACTGCACTGAGCCAGTATGGCACTGTATTTCTCGATGATGAACGCATTGAGTACCAGGGGCGGTCGCAAACACAGCTTATTGTGGCCATACGTGTAGCCACATGCAACTTAACGTGTTAACAGAATGAAACCCACCCCAATGAATAGAAAAACACGGTACTGACCAATTAAGAAAAATTAAAACTCACACTTTTATCAATGAACAATGAGCGCACTGTTGATCCGTCAATCTTGCAGACCACATGCCCAACACAATGTGTCCCGAGAAATGAACCACAATTCTTGATGAGTACTCCATCAAGTCACATTTATGAACCACACCCACACCACCAAGATATACAACCAGTAAAACACTTACATGTGCAGGCTGCCAGAGAGATGATGAAGCAACACTGTGGGCCAGGCAGGAACTGTCTCTGGCGGTCCCATGGTATGGGATATGGCGAACGAATGGGCGACTGTAGATTCTGCTCGTGAGGACACTGCAGAGTCCTCTCCGATAGTCGATAGAAATTGCAGGAACCGGGGAACGCGTGACCCGTCCAGTCCACCACTACACTTTGAAAGGGGTCCATCGCAGCTTTTCATTGAGGTTATGCCGCGAGAACACAAGTCCACGCACTCCACCGTGTTAGACGGGAGACATTTTCTTAGCACATTACCGCGAACGGCGGGGCCAGGACCACGGTTTTTAGCGCCGCGTGATAATGTACACCACGAAAAGCGACGGGACGCGACACACGCACATTTTCACTTCGAAACGCACGAAACGCACAAAAAACAACAAGAGCACCTTTTCCTCGTCCACCACGCTACGCACACGGACACGGAGTGAGGCTGACTGACAGCAAGCGCTCCCTGTCGGCCGCCCTACGAAAGCGAAACTGAGAAACAATGCTCAGCTGTTTAGTTAGTGGGAACACCAACTCGATCAGTTGGTCGTGGTCAGTGCTTCTGTGCAATATTGTGTATGGTTTAGTAGAACTCGCACCTTGCTCGTTCAATTTTACTAAAACTATAATTGTCTGTCGCAGTCGCAAAGTTGAGGTACAGTATTAATCGACTGTCGTCATATGGATTAAGGACTTACGGACTAACTTTCGATTAGCAAATAGTTAACCGAACCTCTAAAAGGTAGGTACGGTACATGATCGTATCGTCCCACTGCCAATGACACTAACCTTGACCCCAATAATACAAAATATCGCTGGCCCGTGCACGCCCCCC
>NW_026269563.1:0-3496 GCF_000697945.3 Frankliniella occidentalis | reverse complement strand
GATTTGCTGAATATCTCCCACGAAGAATTCGATTTTTTTTTCTTTTACTGTGGATGACAATTTTTTTGGCAGTATTTTATCTAATAAAAAATGTCTATGTTTACGAATTGTTCAATACCAAAGTGTTGTTGCGCGAGACCTGTGCGATAGCGCGCTGCTGGCTGTCGAGGCCCCTCTCGCACGCATACGCGCATACGTAATAATTGGCTCGTTTAATACAACTCCTTCGCCATGGTCTCTGCTGAGCGCATCCTAGACCCATCCGGGCCACCGCGTGGCGTGCCACACACTCGCCAGCTGCTGTAATTCGCACCATTGTTCGGCCGGGCGGTAACTGTGCGCCCATTCGAGAGTGCGTTCGTTGGTGTCGGGTTGCGCACACCACCACACCCTCCTCCTTCCGCCATACATGTAACGCGGCTGCTTCAGTGCCACTATTTGCTGCGCGTCGCGCATTGCGCAAAAAGAAAAAAGATTACCTCTCTCTTTCGGCCGCGTTCTTAGTATTATTATTATTACTATTATTGCACGCCGCGGCGTCATAAGATTGTGCCGCTCTTTATGAGGCGGGCGTTTCACCGAAATAGCGCGCGCGTCCAGATCCTCTTGCTGGAGCACCACCGCCGCGGAGCCACTCGGCGAGCTTTTTACTGCGCTTCACAACGATCGCTCGCGGCACGCCACACCGCCGGCCTAAGGGAGTGTGTACTCAAACTGCGGCTTTGACATTGGCTGCGCCGTGCAAACACAACTATTTACCACCCAACATTCTTTATATCGACCTAGTTTTCGCGTCATTCATTTCAAAGCTCATATTAGGGACGCAGTATCTATCACATTTTCAAATCTACTTTTACAAATAATAAAATTTGTATTTCAAGACCCGGTCTTGGATCTTATGGACGCCAATGGCATCCAAGAGTAGGTGAAATACAAGAAGCTATTTTTACCGTGCGTGCTTTAAAATCCCCCCCCCCCCTCCCTCCCCTCCCTCTATCTCTCTCTCTCTCCGTGAAGCACCGCCTATTACTGCACCAGTAGTGGTGGCCAAGTTTTGCAATGTCAGAGGCCGCGCGCCCGCGCAGCCCGGTCCGAAAGTTTGGCGAAACCATCTCAATGGCCTCTTGGCCGCTGCCGAGCCTCTGCCGCTCCGCTGCGCGCTCCGCTCTGCCCCGCGTGCTGGGCCGGACAGCCGCCCTGGCGCACAAGTGCTTTCTACACCTCAAAAAAAAAAATTGTGCTCGATTTTTATGCATTTTTTTTAAAACTTGATTGTATTGAGCATTCTACTTGTATAGCATAACAACTAAAATAGTTCTAAAAATTAATGGCTCGAGCGTAGGTCGTAATTCAGCATTTTGGGGGGGGGGGGGGGGGAGGTGCCAGCACATGACCTAAATTCTCTGTGGTAAGAGCAGCCAGTCGATCCGATCCTGCACTCCTCCTCTTCTTCGTCCAATTTCGGCGGGCTTCAATCTGTTATGCAACCCGGGCAGCGCCCTTGACCAAACGGTTCTCCTGCGGCCACGAGCTGGGCGGGACCGGGAGGACGGGCGGTCACCACCACTGGCGGCGTTCCTGTCATCAAAACGGCCCCATCCTCGCCCCTCCGAGTAACCAAACGAAAAGTAGAATGTATTTATAGTGTCGGTCTTCTTCCTCGTGTCCGCGAACACCTGTTCTCACACTCCATTCACAAAACAGAACGGCTTTTTTTTTCTCTCCACATTTTGCGTGCGCGCGAGAGGAGACCGGAGCAGTAGCGTTCCCGAAACGACGAGTGTCATCTTCTCTGCCCTCCTCCCCCTCCCCCTGCGCCACCTGCCGTCCTGCGAGCCGCGTGGTGGAAGGAGTCAAGGTCGTTCAGCAGGGCGTTGGCCCAGAAGAAGAGTCGAGGAGCGTGGCGGGGCGGAGTGGGGCGGGGTACTTTAGACCGTCTATTTCCTCGCTATCTCGCCGAGAACGACGCGATGATCTAGGTAAAAAAAGGAAAAGATTCTGCCCCCTCCACCATCTCCCCCCTAACCTGCCGGAGGGGCCCTCTGCTCCCTCGGGTTACTGGTAGTGTACACAAGGACTTACGTAAGAGCCGCGGCACTTGCTGCCCAGACCTGCCCTCGCTGTGCACAAATTGAAGCTTATTTCGATCGTTCATATACGGCGACAGCCATCGAGCGGGCGCTCACACACACACGCGCGCACACACACACACACGCACACACACACACACACATACACACACACCAGAGTAGCGCGGTGCTGTGGGCGCCAACGCGGGCGCGAGCTTGACTAGGAAGCCATCAGTGACATGTCGCCGACGTGTGGGTACTCCCGCGACATTTTAAACGGGGTATTTCAGCAAGACATCGAAATCATGCCAAGTTGCAAAAGGAATTTTGTATCGTCAATTTTTTTATCTGGGAAAAGAGGAGAGGGTTGTCCCACAGAGTCACGATAAGTACCTAAGGCAAGACCACCCCTCTTTACCCGCTCGTGTTGTACTCATCGTGAATGCTAGGCGAATGCAGAGAGTTGAAATGTGGTCTCATTTGACGGGTGGTCGGGTCCGACGGGTAGCGCCACTTCGGAGGAGCTGATAATCCCTGATAAGGACGAGCCTCACCAGCGGCTGGCCCCGGGGGGTAGAGAGAACAGGTGTCAACAGCTGCTGCGGGAGGTGTCAACAGGGCGTGTGTCCACAGCTGCAGGCCAGACAGGTGTGAACGAGCGCCACTGCGGGTCCATTCTTGAACAGTCTCTGCTTGCGCCACAGGAGTTTACATCTGGACATGCACACCACTAGGCCGTGCCACCAAACTGCACCTCATTGCTGCACATCGTCCTGCACCTCCTCCTGCACTTCCTCCCGCACCTTCTCCTGAACCTCCTCCTGCACCTCCTGCTGCCCTTTGCCCCTCCTGCATTTTCTCCAGCACTTCCTCCTGCACGACTTGCTCCCCTGCACCTCTTCTTGCACCTCCTTTAACACATCCTCCTGCACTTCCTCCCGCACCAACTCCTGCACTTTCTCCGTCACTTCCTCCTGCACTTGCTCCTGCACTCCTGCACCTCCTCTTGCACCACATCCTCCTGCACTTTCTCCTGCACCTCCATACAGCACCTTCTCCGGCACTTCTTCCCCCACCCCCACGTCCTCCTCCACCCTCTGATTGAACAGTCGCCGCGGGTCACTCGGTGCCCTCCTTGTACGCGCACTGTTATGGCTTAAATGGTGCTGCGCGCGGACCTTTTACTAGTGGTGCCTTTATAGTTCCCAATTTGGGACCTCTGGAGGTGAAAAACGTCTGCTCTGGGACCTTTAAAGGTCTTTTTGTGCACTGGAACCTTTGGAGGTCCCGCCGGTACCCCTGTTTGGTGCCTCCAAAGGTGCCCGAGCGCTGATCCCTGCTTCGACTGGTGCCTTCAGAGGTCCCATGTGGGACCTTTACAGTGTCCCAGGGCGGGGTTATTGCGTAAGCTCGCCGACGGTCGCATG
>NW_026269562.1:4008-4599 GCF_000697945.3 Frankliniella occidentalis | reverse complement strand
GGACTTCCAAATTTCACTATAGTGTCCCCTTAAAATGCAACTTTTTATGGGGACGAAAATAGTCCTTTAACATTTTGTGGTGTGAAAAGACATTTAGTGGTACTCACCCTTACTGTGCACGGACCACAGGTTTCAAAGCACAACTTCTTGCATTCGTGGGGACAATTGGCTAGCCGGCGGGAGCACCGCTGTTTACATTGTTTCACTGCAGGGTCATCCTTGCACCTCATCCTCATTTTGTGTCCGCAGGCCAACTCCTTCTCTTCCAAGACATCGCACTCTTCACAAATTTCATGACACATTTTCCTACACATGTGACTTTTAGAGCAGCCTGCCCTTTTCTGGCCACAGGTCTTCAAGCACTTGTGCTGAAAAAGAAAAGTTATTAACGTATCACCATGCTTGTCTTTCCACTGTGTACGTCTTCGTCTTGTCTTAGCTTCGTTAGTCTCATGGACCAATAACACACTAAATCTAAAGTGACCTTTGGTCCCAAATCGCACTTTTGTGCATATCCACAACAGATACAATATTGTATGGTACAAATGACGAGTTTGCATCTCGATTATGGACAAAACGAAAACTTGTTCA
>NW_026269562.1:2000-2938 GCF_000697945.3 Frankliniella occidentalis | reverse complement strand
AACCCCCCATGCTGAGTTCTTAACGTTTTCCTGCATCACACCAAAAAGGCGAGCACAAGTGCGAGAGAAGCGGTCACCGCGTTTGAGCGGAGCGCGGCGGGAAGCTGTATAGTGCGCTCGCCGCAGCGTGAACCTTCCGCTCGCCGCATTGAAGCCTGATTTCTGTATGCGAGAGAGAGATGGAGCGCGCGCGCATGTGCTACCTCCTATTAACGTAGGCAAGACACTAAGGCTTGGTCAGGAGCGGGCCCGGTCCACCAGCGTCCAGCATACGCTATGGGTGAGGAGCGCGGCAAACGCACTATACAGCGTCCCGCCGCGCTCCGTTCAAATGCGGTGACTGCATTTCTCGCACTTTTGCTCGCCTTTTCGGTGTGATGCAGGAAAACATTAAGAGCTCAGCATGGAGGGTTCGATAGGCGTGTGCCTCCGCTACATTTCCGTGGAATCGGCAATCGTCCCCGATCAAGGGTACTCGTACCCACAACAGTATTAATATTTTGTAATATTGAAAGGTCGAAACTTACTATTCCAGTCTTATTTTTGTCACCAGTGTAAAACAAAATATATTCACTTTTAATTTGGAGCGGAAAGCAAATCGCTGACGTCACCGGAGTGCAGCCAATGGGAACACTGCACCTCTACTGACACTACCTACAATACTACATTAACCAACTAAGTTATAACAGAATAAAATTCCAAATGGCATGTATAGTAGTTAACACTTTCCACACGAAGTTGAGGAAAAGGTGGTTTTCGTACAAAATCACCATATTTTCAGAATAGTCAGGTTGCTGTATTGATTCAACGATGGTTTGTGATGAGTTAACGAATGATTGTAGTTAGTTTCTGCGATTCAATGTTGATTGTAGAAGGCAATTCTTACGATTCAACATTGATAGTTGGTGATTGTTACGATTTAAAAAGAAAAAGTTTGT
>NW_026269562.1:0-677 GCF_000697945.3 Frankliniella occidentalis | reverse complement strand
GCAACTGTTCTGGTTACTAAACGAGGATTTTTTCTTACAACAAACGCAATTGTTACCATAGCGACGCGTTAGTTGTGACAGCAGAATTTTGGTTCCCAGAGCAAATTCTTTGCTCCTGTAACTAAAATTGTTTGGTATGTCCATGTTAACTAAATCGTTAGTTGTGAGAGCAAATTCTTTTTTTCCGTGTAGTACAGATGAGTAGAACTATGAGTAAACTTTGTTTGAGCACACGAGTACAGCAATGATCCACCCCTCGGACGCAGTACACACCTTAACACAATGTGTTATTTGCCACAACTTCAGAACTTACCATCTTATGCTGCGGGTCATCAAACTTGTGGCATTTCTTCTCACATGTGTGGCCACAGTTCATTCTAATTGTGCACGGTTCAAGGCAAGGCAGCGACTCAACTCTCTGGTAACAGTATGCATCCCGGCTGTGCGTGCACGCGAGTGTCACCTTGACAGTGGTCTGAAAAATCCGATGCAGATCAAGTATGAATAACAAAGTACAACAATTACCAACAGTAACAATAAAGTGTCTCCTAGCTATGGGACTGGAAGGGTCTCCTACACTCTTAATAAAATTCGGCATTTTCCTAAAAATCAGCCCAAATAGATTGTTAAAACGATTTTGCAAAGCATTGTTGAAGAAAAAATTCCAGTCGTATATC
>NW_026269561.1:10786-11293 GCF_000697945.3 Frankliniella occidentalis | reverse complement strand
CGCTCCTGCAGAGGCTCTTGCTCCATGCGCCTGTCTCGTCTAGTAGCGCTAGCTACGGCCGGGAAGCAGGAACATATACAAATATTACGTAGCTTCGCTCTCGCTTGCTCTTCCCCCGAAGCCTTCCCACACCACTCTCCGCGAGGGAACACGATGCTCTCTCTCCTCCTTCCCTACGACAGACACAGTTAATCAAAATTGCTCCTGAAAAGAGAGGAGGCAGCCCTCCCATTCCCCTCTCCTCCCCGTCCTTTCCCCGCGCCCGCGCTCCCCTCACACAATACAGTACAGGCTTACGTTCTTAGCGGTGGCGTGTAGCTGCTCCGCCTGCCCCGCCTGCCGAGGAGCAGCAGCCAGAGGCAGCGCCGGGCCGGGGCCAAGCCAAGGCGAGGCTATCGGCTCCACGAGGCGTCGCACATACCGCGCGAGTACGGGGTGAAGGCAAAGCATAGAACTGGCAAGTGTGTGTTTGTTGGCTGAATAAAGCTGCACCAGAGTGACGTTGAA
>NW_026269561.1:5530-5825 GCF_000697945.3 Frankliniella occidentalis | reverse complement strand
TTTTGATTTTTGATCATTTGGTGTGCAAATTGCTACATTTGTTTTACCAGAGTATCATAAGCCTTCGGTCGGGTCTGCGGCCCTATGAAATCTGTTCCTTGAACATGAGGGATGATGTAAAGGTGTGACATGTGACAACAGAATATATGACATGCATTTACTATCGGACGTGGGAAATATTTCAAATGTAACGATAGAGGTTACGATGTTCCAATGACGTTGAAAGAAATAAAACAGGCAGCGTTTTGTGAACACATTGTCTTACACTTAGTGTGTTTATGTATGAGAATGAGGA
>NW_026269561.1:0-405 GCF_000697945.3 Frankliniella occidentalis | reverse complement strand
CTCGCCCCGGCCTTGCAAAGGTAGGCAAACCTCGCGGATGTGGGTGTGGCGTGACCAGTATGCGTGGCTCAGCGCGCGTCGCGCTTCCTTCCGTCCGCGTCTACGTCCACGCAGGGCGGGACGAGGCGGGGTCTCATTCATACCAACAACTGGCCTTCGCCTCGGTAGTAGCAGTCCCCTCCTCCTGGCAAGCAAAATGTCTTACTGCGACATTTCCTGGCGAGCGCAGCGGATGGCCCCAAGCGCGCGCGAGTACGCACACACACGCACGCAGGCATACACACAAACACACACGCACTCAGAGGGTTCGCAGATTGAGTTGGCTTGGTCATGAATGCGGGTAAAGCCGCTTAAATCAGGACTTGGCACTCGGCTGGGACGTGGAATGGTACAGTGCTGCCCGCG
>NW_026269560.1:11993-12301 GCF_000697945.3 Frankliniella occidentalis | reverse complement strand
CCCGCAGCCAGCACCAATGGACCGTGAACGCCCCGCGAACACAGCTGATAGCAGCCGGCTGCTGGCGGGTGCGGTGGCAAGAGCGCAAGGCGGTCGCAACACTTCTGCTGCCACCGAAGGGAGGACGCAAAAATTATTGCGCGATTTACGGGCGGATGATAATCCCTCCACATCACTGGTGAAAAGTGGAAAGAGAGTAAGTCCTCGCTCGGACTTACGCCCATTTCGCTTTCTACTAGTAACCGTGTGCACAACGGGGTAGGCAAACACAGCGAGCTGTATGTACGACCGCGCCGCGCAATTAAAGT
>NW_026269560.1:5481-6172 GCF_000697945.3 Frankliniella occidentalis | reverse complement strand
CGAGGGGGGAACTAGGGGAGGAGAGAGGAGAGAGGTCACGCTACGCGACGTGGAATGAATACCTCTGTCGAGGCGAGGGCGGGGCGGGGTAGGCCTCACGGCGGCCGGCCACTCTCAGACGGTGTGTGTGCGGAGTGGCTTAAGGCCGCTCCCCTTCCTCCTCCCGGCTGCTGCGTTGTTACCACCACGGCCAGCTTGATTAAAGAGTCGTCGAACACTCTGCGTGAGCGCGCGCGCGCGACCACAACAACACCGTTAATGAAAGCCTTCCGACATATGAGCCGCGAGAAGGGGGGGGGGGGCAGGCACGGCGCGGACGGTCTATCGAGTCCGATACACGGCGGCCGCGCCACCACACCGCACCTCCCCGCCGCACCGCTACCCCGCAGCCAGCACCAATGGACCGTGAACGCCCCGCGAAAACAGCTGATAGCAGCCGGCTGCTGGGGGGTGCGGTGGCAAGAGCGTAAAGGCGTTCGCAACACTCCTGCTGCCACCGAAGTGAGGACGCAAAAATTATTGCTCGACTTTTAAGCGGATGATGATCCCCCCACATCACTAGTGAAAAGTGGAAAGAGCGTAAGTCTTCGGGCTTACGCCCTTTTCGCTTTCTACTAGTAACCGTGTGCACAACGGGGTAGGCAAACACAGCGAGCTGTATGTACGACCGCGCCGCGCAATTAAAGTACCG
>NW_026269560.1:0-451 GCF_000697945.3 Frankliniella occidentalis | reverse complement strand
AGGGAGGGGAAATAAAGACACACACTCACACAGACCTGTTGATCCCGCCCCCGCTCCCCATCACGCTACGCGACGTGGAATGAATACCTCTGTCGAGGCGAGGGCGGGGCGGGGTAGGCCTCACGGCGGCCGGCCACTCTCAGACGGTGTGTGTGCGGAGTGGCTTAAGGCCGCTCCCCTTCCTCCTCCCCTCCCGGCTGCTGCGTTGTTACCACCACGGCCAGCTTGATTAAAGAGTCGTCGAACACTCTGCGTGAGCGCGCGCGCGCGACCACAACAACACCGTTAATGAAAGCCTTCCGACATATGAGCCGCGAGAAGGGGGGGGGGGGCAGGCACGGCGCGGACGGTCTATCGAGTCCGATACACGGCGGCCGCGCCACCACACCGCACCTCCCCGCCGCACCGCTACCCCGCAGCCAGCACCAATGGACCGTGAACGCCCCGCGAA
>NW_026269559.1:12399-12938 GCF_000697945.3 Frankliniella occidentalis | reverse complement strand
GATAAACTAAGTGTGCAAGTGCTTAACACTTGAAAGTGTGCAACTGCAAGTTAAATACTTGCACACTTGCAAGTGCAGAACTACTGAGTTCCACACTTGCAAGTATTCAAGTCGCTGTTGCACACTTACAAGTGTAGCAGTTATGCACACTTAGTTTATCAGTGAAACCGAGTCCAGGAACCCCACTAACCGCTGCTCGCCCTGCTGTTCACAGGTACATGCTCAAGGCCCTGGACATGCTCTGGCACGAGGACTGCCTCAAGTGCGGCTGCTGCGACTGCAGGCTGGGCGAGGTGGGCTCCACGCTCTACACCAAGGCCAACCTGCTGCTATGTCGAAGGGATTACCTGAGGTTGGTTTTGCGATGCAACTTTCTTGCTTCTTTTAAGTGCTAGTTTGAGTGGGCGTCATGTCCTGACGATGTCCATTTGTGTGTCCCTAGGTTGTTTGGCAGCACGGGCTACTGCGCCGCCTGCTCCAAGGTGATCCCGGCCTTCGAGATGGTCATGAGGGCCAGACACAACGTGTACCACCTCGAG
>NW_026269559.1:6863-7444 GCF_000697945.3 Frankliniella occidentalis | reverse complement strand
GGGGGGGGGGGGGAGTGGATCGGTCCGTATGGTGGCGCTTATTGCAGCGAGACACCCAGAATGCAATAACCCACCCCTGAGTGAGGCGGCGCCGGGGTTTACATGCAGTCATTTATCTTGGTGGAGATGGCGCCACCGCTGCTGCCGCTCTGTTGGATTTTTCCAGATGAGATATTAGTTTGAATTCCTGAGGGAGGTTGTTGTAACGGCGGTTAAAGCGGTGTCGAGATCGCCGTGCAATCTGCCATCCGAAACCCCTTGTTATGCAAACACACACATGCCCCCTCTTTTCGAAATGAACAAGATTAAAAGAGCGAAGGAAAAGGGCTCGTGGAGCGGAGGACACAGAAAGGGAAAACAGGTCACATTGGACAGAGCACCTCGCCTGCCTTCCTCTCTGTATTTGTGCGACTAATCGTATCGAAAAGTAGAAAGGGTTCGAGATGTTAGAAGTTGGGTGCGGGTGGGGCGAGGATTAACGGGGCGTGTCCTCTCCCCAGCGACCCACGCCTCGTGGACACGGATCGCTGCCGCGCCACGCCCCGCCACGCCCCGCCACGCCCCGCCCGCCACGCCCCCCA
>NW_026269559.1:0-803 GCF_000697945.3 Frankliniella occidentalis | reverse complement strand
CCTGGGGAGGAGGATCTCCGGCCGGAGACACGACTCTGATGCCGTCCGGCGGCGTGGGGGATTTGTTGATATAAAACGAAAAATAATTAATTCGCTAGCGCTTCAGCATGCTGAGCCCCGCGAGCCGTACACGTGACCGACATGCCAGCGGTCAGGCCGACCCAGAGTCCAGCCGGCGACCGCGAGAGCAGAACTGCATCCCTGCCAGCTACAGTCACATACATCACTTCAGAAGTGGGTGCACTCTGACTTATAGTCAAATCTGCCTTGGTGACTGGAAATTACTGGAAAGTGACACTGGACGTGATTAGGAAAGTAACTGGCGTAGGTTTAAATAAGTAGTGACTGAAACCTTTGGAGGTAGTTTTCTCTCGTACTTCTCCACTGACTGGTGACAAGAACACGACTGGAAAAGTGATTTGTCCGGGCCCTGCACTGTGACTGGTCAAAGTAATGTACCCCTCGCCTGCCAGCCACAGGAGGAGCAACGATGCCTGCAGCAGTCCGCCCCCCTTCACACCGCATCACACTCGAATTGTCACTCTCGCAACCAGAGCGAACAGAAAGAACAAAAAAAAACCAGAGAAGCCAATTAAGCGGTGCCCGCCTTGGCCTTCCCTTCCCCTGCCCCCACGCTGCGGGCAGATAGCCCGCTGATGGCTGCACTGGTGGTGTGTCGCGTCCTTCAGCCCCCCTCCCTGTTCTCTCTCTCCAGCAGGGAAAGACGCCCTTGGGACAGCCCTGCCCCGGGGCGAGGATGGACACTGCCGGACACGGTAAGCGGTGCTCCGGAGGCGATACGT
>NW_026269558.1:14860-15100 GCF_000697945.3 Frankliniella occidentalis | reverse complement strand
GTATGCTATAGCAGAATGTCCGTTGCCAGTCCCGTAGTATCAGATTATTATTTAAAGTATATCGCTCCCAGGAGTCATAAAATTGGATTCACAACCTCGCTCTATTTGGATCGAATTTGTTCACTTCTTTACTTGCAGTGTGGTCTACCACGTAAAAATTGCGGATGCCCACTCTTAACTAGACTCAGATATGAAACCACAAAATGAGACAAAAACATTTATGACGATATTTCTTAGTGT
>NW_026269558.1:8871-10040 GCF_000697945.3 Frankliniella occidentalis | reverse complement strand
AATTACGACACCTGGCACCTCACCATTTCCACTTCACGCTGTAAGAAAAACCTACAAAATAACAACAACTGCTGTAACCAGTAGAGGGTTGTGAAATTTTCATTGTATCTTGTGGGGTAAAGCACTGGAATAGCATTGTGATATTGTTATTTCAAAGTACAACGCTGAATTGTACAGAGGTAGCGGTATGTTTTTCTTACGGTGTTGCTCCCAGCTTTACCCCGGTACAGCCACCCCATTCCTATTACAGACAATAGACGAAAGGAAAACCCAACTCGTCAACTCGTCCTTCGAATAATCTGCCATTCAACGCTGCGGTGGCGGGAGGTTTCCAAATAAGCAATGTAGTTTTTCATGACCCCAACCAGGCTCAATAATTGGCACTAAATCGACGGGTTCCCTTGATGAAAACTGTTTCTAGCGCAAATTCCCTTTGACGAACACTAAGAAGCTGCACCAACTTTTAGCAAACAAAATCTTTACAGTAAAGACAAAACAATAGTGGGACCGCAAAACGAACGAAGTTTCGTCCCTGAAAAACAGCACACTGACTGCATTTGTATTTTTTTGTATAAACGTTTACGAAGTTAACGTTCGCAAAGTTAAAGCAGAATTTCACCTCATTGACAGCTTTATGCGTAAATGGGCATAATTTCGTACAGAGACATGCACTGCACTGCACAAAAGTGTTCAAGCCAACTCAGGAACTTAAGCAAACATACGTTTCCCTCTTTGAAGTGTGCAAACTTACTGTTGAACACTTTGAGTAATTGGTAGTCCACTACCTTAGAGTGTGCACCTAAGAGTTGAACACTACTATGTGCATGCCAGTAACAGTCTTTTGTTTTCAGTGTGTCCCACGATGTATATATCTGAACAAGTGCAAGTTAGCCTCAGTGTGAGAACATGCCGGCCGCGGGAGCTCAGTCACCAATGTTTCCGCCGGTAGCCATAGTTGCCAGTTGGGAGCGAGATATCTGATTCTAGCATTTTCAGTGGATAAGTTACACACATTTCAAATAACGAAAGATCACGAATTTAATTAAAACTCCCAAACGTAAACCAGGTGACTCAAAACCGCCAGGGACAGGGTTTCCCAAGCTTCCTGGAGAGAACGACCTTGCGGGCAAAACAAGTCACTCTACCCGCTGCCTCGACCAGAAACAGAA